>NW_027210968.1:0-90000 GCF_029030835.1 Brachyistius frenatus
TCCAAAATATCATAAAAAAATAAAAAAAAGTCATACTATAGCATGTCCAAAATATCATCATAAAAAAAGTCAAAAAAAGTCATACTATAGCATGTCCAAAATATCATAAAAAAAGTCATACTATAGCATGTCCAAAATATCATAAAAAAAAAAAAGTCATACTATAGCATGTCCAAAATATCATAAAAAAAGTCATACTATAGCATGTCCAAAATATCATAAAAAAGTCATACTATAGCATCCAAAATATCACAAAAAAAGTCCAAAATATCATCATAAAAAAGTCATACTATAGCATGTCCAAAATATCATAAAAAAGTCATACTATAGCATGTCCAAAATATCATAAAAAAAGTCATACTATAGCATGTCCAAAATATCATAAAAAAGTCATACTATAGCATGTCCAAAATATCATAAAAAAAAAAAGTCATACTATAGCATGTCCAAAATATCATAAAAAAAAAAAAGTCATACTATAGCATGTCCAAAATATCATCAAAAAAGTCATACATATATAGCATGTCCAAAATATCAAAATATCAAAAAAAAGTCATACTATAGCATGTCCAAAATATCATAAAAAAAAGTCAAAATATCATGTCCAAAATATCATAAAAAAAAGTCATACAATAGCATGTCCATATCCAAAATATCATGTCCAAAATATCAAAAAAGTCATACTATAGCATGTCCAAAATATCAAAAAAAAGTCATACTATAGCATGTCCAAAATATCATAAAAAAAGTCATACTATAGCATGTCCAAAATATCATAAAAAAGTCATACTATAGCATGTCCAAAATATCATAAAAAAAGTCATACTATAGCATGTCCAAAATATCATAAAAAAAGTCATACTATAGCATGTCCAAAATATCATAAAAAAGTCATACTAAAAAAGTCATACTATAGCATGTCCAAAATATCATAAAAAAGTCATACTATAGCATGTCCAAAATATCATAAAAAAAGTCATACTATAGCATGTCCAAAATATCATAAAAAAGTCATACTATAGCATGTCCAAAATATCATAAAAAAGTCATACTATAGCATGTCCATAAAAAAAATATCATGTCCAAAATATCATAAAAAAAGTCATACTATAGCATGTCCAAAATATCATAAAAAAAGTCATACTATAGCATGTCCAAAATATCATAAAAAAGTCATACAATATCATGTCCAAAATATCATACAAAAAAAAAAGTCATACTATAGCATGTCCAAAATATCATAAAAAAGTCATACTATAGCATGTCCAAAATATCATAAAAAAAGTCATAAAATATCACGTCCAAAATATCATAAAAAAGTCATACTATAGCATGTCCAAAATATCATAAAAAAAGTCAAAAAGTCATAAGTCATATATAGCATGTCCAAAATATCATAAAAAAAGTCATACTATAGCATGTCCAAAATATCATAAAAAAGTCATACAATATCATATCCAAAATATCATTAAAAAAAAGTCATACAATATCATGTCCAAAATATCAAAAAAAAGTCATACAATATCATGTCCAAAATATCAAAAAAAGTCATACTATAGCATGTCCAAAATATCATAAAAAAGTCATACAATATCATGTCCAAAATATCACAAAAAAAGTCATACTATAGCATGTCCAAAATATCATAAAAAAAGTCATACTATAGCATGTCCAAAATATCATCAAAAAAAAGTCATACTATAGCATGTCCAAAATATCATAAAAAAAGTCATACTACACAGCAGGTCTCAGTTCAGTGCGACGTTTACCTTAAAGCAGCTCGAGAGAAAACAGAGGAATCCCGTCATGTGTCAAGAAAAACACTCCAGTGCTAAAGAGGGAAAACTTAAACACAGGAAGTGTCGAAAATCTTACTGCAGGAGTTCATGAGCTGCTACAGAGCCATAAAATCTGTCTGAAAATGCAGCAACAAGCAGACAAGGTTTTTGATTTACATTTACTTCCTGGAAACACCGAACTAGAGCTGCAGCGGTCAGTGAAGAGAAAACGATTCTCCATCAGTTTCCATTATCTAATGATTGTTGAGGTCTTTCAAATACAAAATGCGAAACATTTGCCGGTTGAAGACTCAAACGTGACAGTGGGCTCCTTTCCTTGGTTTTACATGACTCTAAGTTTGATATTCTAGGGTTAAATAATGAAATTGAATACATTTTAAGATGTCATCTGGGATCTTGTGTTGGCCATTTTTTCAAAAAGTTCCGAGGTTTCACTGACAAAATGATTAATCGTGAAAATAGTGTTGTGAGTAATTAAAAATAAATATTTAGGTGCAGCCCTAGGTCAAACTGAATCTAACTTTACCCAGACATTCTTGCTTTTAACCAAACATGCACATCTTGTCTAAATGCAAACAAGCACAGGACCAGTGGGGGCAGAAAGTAGAGCCAGCAGCAGTTATGACAGAAAGAGCTGAAGAGAAACTAAAGAGTTTGTCCATTTTACAAACCGTCTGCAGTAACGCGGACACCATTTTCTCTGCTCTGGACTTAATATGAACAATTTTGCAACCAATATTGTCGCCATGGTTTCTGTTTAAGGTGGTACAAAAACAGTTCCCAAAGAGGACCAATTTCAGGCAGTCTCAGTCCATTTGAGACAGATTGGTATTTTCTCAGTATTGGGGGGGACACACGATCCGCCTAAAAAGGCCGTGGATACGCCCATGCCTGAACCTAAACATAACCTGACTTTAACCTAGCCCAAATTAACCCCTAACCAAAACTAAGGCTGATTAATCAAACCCAGCCCCGACTTAACCGAACCTCAACTCATCCTTAACATGAATTTGATTTGACCTAAACCTAACCTTATCCTGACCTTAATGTAAACGGACTCTAACCTAACCTAAACTAATCTTTAACCAAAACTAAACCTGATTTACCAAACCTAACCCAACCCTGAGCATAACTTAATCCCCAACCCGACTTTAATCTGACCTAAACTTTACATTATCCTAAGCCTGAACTGGTCCCCAAAATGTCACAGTGTAAACAGTTGTATGTCCCTACAACATCAGTAATATAAGCACACACACACACACACACACACACACACACACACACACACACACACACACACACACACACACACACACACACACACACACACACACACACACACACACACACACACACACACACACACACAGCGGTGAATGCCACAGTCATTATTCATCCTTTTGTCTTGACTGTGTGTGTGTGTGTGTGTGTGTGTGTGTGTGTGTGTGTGTGTGTGTGTGTGTGTGTGTGTGTGTGTGTGTGTGTGTGTGTGTGTTTGTCTGAGACATATATAGGGTATATTGGCAGACAGAGGAGCCCCCCCCCCCCTTATATATGTGCATCCCCCCAGAGTGAGTGTATTGTGTTGGCATGGGAAAGCGTGGATTCAGCCTCCCCACACACACACACACACACACACACACACACACACACACACACACACACACACACACACACACACACACACACACACACACACACACACACACACACACACACACACAGGTTGTGTAATCTCTCCATATTCGAACAGCGCTCAGCTCAATCTCTCGAAGGACTACAATGAATTTTGCTCCACCGTCTTCTTGAAAGAAGTGACAGCTGCTGGTAACAAGATTAAAGAAGATTAAACAACGTTAAACAGAACTGAAAGATTTCTTTCTTTTTAAAAGATTTACGTGGATTCAGCAGAAACCAGTGGAGGGAAGTCGGAAAGATTCGAGATTGAAGAACTTTTATTGCCAAGCACAACAAGACTTCATGGGGCATTTATGTGTAAGACTACACACATATTTTTAAAAAAATAAACGAGACTGAAATGAAATGAGAGAGGGATGCACTAACATGTTGGTTTGGGTGTCATGATAATATCTGTTGTGGTAGAGCTACAATAATTTAGCGATTGGAAGCTCAACAGATGACTAATAATTAATTGTTTCCAGAAATGCGCAAGTTATTAAAAATGTATTTGGTAATGATAAACAATTTTAAACACTCATCATTAGTGGGTGCGCTTCTCTTTATCTGATGTCAAATTTAATCACTTTGAGCCCGAGACATTAGATTATAGGAAATATTACACAAGATAGAGTAAAAGGTTTACCGTTAAAAAATTAAATATTGGCAGATTAACGAATGAAAAACTGCTGTTTTGTTTTGTTAACTGCAGGCTGTGATTTTGAAGTTTATTTTCCTAAACTGAAGACAACATGTTTAAGATGATGAGGAAACAGACAGAGACTCTCTTGTCAAAGACAATGAACGCTCCAACACACAAAGTATCACTACTTGTGAGGACCCTATAAAAAAAAATTCTGACTCCTAATGTTGACACTCCTTTTTGAAAAAAATGCCTATAGGTTTATAAGAGAAAATAAATGTTTTACCAAATCATTTACATGAGTACGTCTGCTTTCCCGCTTTCGTTTTTCCGATAGAAAGAAACACTTCGAGCACCTTCAGACAAAATATAAAGACTAAATTGCTCCAAAATGTCCTATCGATAACTCAGATTGGTCGCCACACTGACAGAACAGCTGCAGCTGCATCAGAGCACAAAACGCTCCCTCCATTGTTTGTAACAATGTACATGCTCCACGTCAAATCCACGTCCGCTCTATATGTGTGTCAGGGAGGCGGAGGGATGGAGGGGTCAGAGGTCACCATCCCAACAAACGATGACTCGGTAAGATGAGCACACTAGTGGTTGAGGCACAAAAATACAGCAAGAATTGAAGGGACTTGTCTCAGCGGGAGGAAAGATGGTTTCAGCCAGAAAAACTACAGATCAGACATGGGGACGCAAATCAAAGAGGTTTGGATTCTTGCAGGACTCCTTATGGACCACTTGAGAGCCCTTTTTTAAAAAAAAAAGAAAAAAAAAAAGAAAGAAAAGACATTAAACCAAAAATAATAATAGAATTTAAGTTAACTTCATAAATCTCAGTATTAGTATAATGCTCATGCATTTAAATCTTAATTGGAAAAAGTAAACAATAACATTTAATTATTACTCCTATAATTACTTAAATACATATTGAGTAAAAAGACAATTATGGAATTTGTGTTATTGTGGTACTATAGGCTAACATTTGAGGAAGAAGTTGAAGAAAAAGTAGAAGTAGTAAAAGTAGAAGTAAAAGAAGTAGAAGTAGAAGAAAAAGTAGAAGTATAAGTAGTGAAATTAGAAGTAGTAGAAGTAGAAGAAGTAGAAGAAGTAGAACTAGAAGAAAAAGTAGAAGTAGAAGTAGTCGAAGTAGAAGTAGTCGAAGTAGAAGAAGTAGAAGTAGATGAAGAAGTAGAAGTAGATGAAGTTGAAGTAGAAGAAAAGAAGTAGAAGAAAAAGTAGAAGTAGAAGAAGTAGAAGTAGAAGAAGTAGAAGAAGAAATAGAAGTCGACGAAGAAGAAGTAGAAGAACATTTCCAGGTACTTTACATAAAATCAGGTCGTGTTGGGGAGTCTCACTTTTCACCACAAGGTGGCAGTGTTGTACCACATCAGCAAATATTAACTTTTACTTCTTATCACGGCAAAAAACTTCCCAAGTAAAACAACACTAAATATTCTGTTAACTGATAAAATCATCCACAAAATAGCCTCGACAAAAATGATCAAACCTTAACAGTGGTAACAATTTAGGTCACGATATCAGCCTGTGTAATATGAACAATATGTTGTCAGAAATTCAAGTTAAAGAAGCCTAAAACTACATTATGACAGTGTTGGTCGCATGTGAGGTGGACGTTTTAGTGCTTGACTCTTCATTGTCTTGTTGTTATTATCTGAAATAATCTTTTATTAACTTGTTGATCAAATTACGTGTAAACGAGTTGTCAGCTTTTACTGTAACAGGTTAAAAATAAAAGTTCACTAAATCACTATTTAAGCACACTAATTCCATACACAGCCATGATTATTGTGCCTGAAATTCCCAAATTTTGTATGTGCTAATATTGTATTTATTAATGATAATACAATGAAGTACATTTGACAATACTATTTTTCACTGTTTTGTACTTAAGAACATAATTTTGTAATAATACTGTGCTGTGACCTTGAAGTACCTTGGATAACTATATTTCATATTAATATGTTGGCATAGCAGCTTTGCCAATATGAAGACACTAACCTATGCTTTAAGTATTAGTGTTTATTATTACATTGAATCAGTGGTGGAGGAAGTAGTGAGATATTTTATATACGTTTGCAAAGATCTTAATTTGTAAAGTAAGTAAAGCTGGCAGGAAAATGCAGTTCAGTAAAAAGTACAACATTTCTTTAAATGTGACTCAAACTTACACTAAAGTACAGAAAAGTACTTCATTAATTGTGCTTAGTTACATTCCCCCTCTGCACTGAATACTACTGAGGTAGTAATGCACCTTTAATTTGTATATTTGTAATATTTTGTGACTATAATACCCTTTGAACTATATATATATATTTTTTTAAATTTATATATATATAATATAATTTGTAATAGTGAGACTTTCCAAAATTCAATCAAACCTTAAATCAAAACCTAAAAAAAGCAAAAAGCATGAAAAGTTCAAATCCAACTTCTGGGGAAAAAAGGCCTTTTTATTAAAAGTCATATACAAAAGGAATATTCCATGTTAGGTTGCTATAAAACGTCCATTATGTACATCGTATGATACAGATCAGCACAGCTCGGTGCCAAACGACACTTTAAACCCTTCAGTTTAACAATAAATGCGAGTGAATTTAACACGACCACGCGCGTCAAACTGCTTTAAAAACATCAGATTTACAACAAACATCGACAGATGTTGAACACAGTACAGGTCAAAACTCTGACAACATCTGGAGCTTCACATCGGTTTATAAAAAGACACCTGTGTTTTTCCATTTGGGTGCATAGCTGTGAGTACAATTCTGACAGGGATCCCTTCTTTTTCTTTATCCAGTAACCTGAAGACAAATAAAAACTGGAAAATATCATAGAATCTGTTTCCAACTCGGCTTTTGGATTAAACATATTTCAGTATCAGGGAGAGAATCATGACTTGAGGTGCAAAAACCTTTAAAAGTATCTGGATTTGTTTATATGTGTTGCCGTTTTGTTGGAGATTGACTTAAGCGTGCGTCAAATCCTTTCGTTAAATAAAGAGTTTAAAATAAACTTCTTCTTTGATTGTACTCTTTGCTTGCTAACACTCCCTCCACCGGTCTCTAAATATAAAACTACATTCATCGGGCGTTGTAATGACAACATACGTGGCCGAGAGGTAGGCTGAGAAACAACCATCAGACGCTGGATTAAGTCTGCAGCCACCGCCGAACAAACCGCTGCTTCTCATTTTCTAGAGTTAAAAAAAAAAAAAGAAAAAAAAAAGAAGGAACATTTGGCTGCTTGAAAAGTGTTCGAAGGAAAAGCTGGTGTCCTGAAACGTCCGACCTCAACTACTTGGTCCTCATCACACCTTCAGGGAGACGTTCAAGGAAATTTACTGTCGCCAAGGCTGGCAGGTGATGAATAATAAATGAACACAGGCAAAGCTGATGGCTTAAACAAACAGCTGGATTTACAGAAGCTGAGGAACAAAAAGACCATCAGGTGACCACAAAGTGAATTCAAGAGGCTTCAGGTTGAGATGGAAACCGGCGAGTTTCCGTCACCTCCTTGGTTTTTCAGGATTTCGTGCTCACACTTTGTTCTACGGTTATCTGAACTTGTCCACTCTCAGATCTGTAAATTTAGATGATTTAAAACTTGGAATTTGTTTTGTGCTTTTTTTTTTTTTTTTTTCAACAGTTCCCTCCAACCCCTCTCTGCAGCCCCCTCTGGAGCTCAATAACCAAAACGAAGGTCTGTAATGTATAAATGCAGATCTCAAACTTATTCTTTTAGCAACAGCCCTGTGAGCTCACTAGGTTTTTATTTCTCTGTAGTTTCTGCCTTTTTTTTTTTTTTACTGGCAAATGGCTCCTCTGTTCCGTGCGAGGACTCTACTCATCTACTAGTGCAACAAGAGGGTAGAAAAAGAGAAATTAAGAGCTGTTTATTGAGGGTTTTTTTTCCAGAGGTCTGGGTAATGTGTGGAAATGCAGAAAGCAGGGAGGCGAATAAATGTTCATTAAGAGAAAGAAACTGTAAAAGAAAAGTTTGTCCTTGGGAGTGTTTCTTTGCGAAATGGATTTTTTTTTTGTTTGCTGGTTGTGGGAGGCATGGCAGGGTCAGAATGAAAAACTGTCGGGGCGGAGATAAAAAGATTAAAATGCCCTTAAAGGAGAACTTTGAGGTCTCTTTGTAAGACTTTTTAAACACCAAGGCCTTAATGTTGTCTGTGTATTTTTTTTTTTTTTAAATGAACCAGAATAATTCATCAACACAGCTCCACTCACCCCGAACATTTCTGACATAATTTGATGGTAATCTTCTTCCAGAAAACATCAACTTTTGACCCTGAATGTCCACATCTTCCAACAACGAAACTCAACGACCCACAAACCGCCCAAAAAAACTGAACCAACATCACACTGAGCTGCTTTTAAAGAGAGAAATAAAAGTAAATATCGCTGTGTGACATAATCCTGCGTAAAGCTGGCAAATGAACCAGAAAAAGTTCTCTGTGCTTTTTCGTTTTTTTTTATACTTTGAACCTCTGAACCACGACTCGGACCTCGAACGTCTCCGTCCTGCATCTTGTTTTCTACATGAGGGAACAGGAGGATCTCGATGAACCTCCAGCCCCGAACGCGTCTCCGCTCTACGGCCGCCGTGGAGCTTCACGAGGGAGCCGAGCTGCCGCGTTCACGTCACATCCTCATTTACTGAACCGTGTTCAGCAGGTACTTCTGGTGCTGTTTTGTGTTTTGAGGCCTGAATTTGTTATTTAGCATAAAAACATTTAATAATAATAAAAAAATAAAAAATTAAAAAAAAAGCTGCGAACTGCTACAGTAACACAATCACAGTGCTGGATAACTACAACACAACACTTTACAGGTGAGTTTACACCAGCAAAACTAATAATATCAAAATGGAAACTAGTTCAAAATGGATGAAAAGCTTTTGAAATGAACAAACAAATGAGAACTGTGAAGGTCACTGGGAATGAATGAAAGCCCAGCCAATGTGTGTTTCACCTGTGGTCATGTGATCACTGCTAAATCGTAACGTTTGATATGCGACCTTCAGCAGTTTGGTTTTACTCACATTAAAGTGTCTCTGCTGTGGTTTCCTGTTCGCCCCTCATGACTGAACGATCGCAGGATTACATACCGACCGGTTGGTCCGGCCTCTATCACGACCAGGAGCCAATCGTGACAAGAGTATTCTGAGTTGGTGTCCGAAGCAACCAATCAGATCTCAAGGACTGCTGGGGAGCCGCAAAGGTGTTTTTAGTTAGTGGGGCTGGTTGATTGGAGTCACTTTCAAGGCTGTATGTGGGATTTGTTTGACATCTTTCTGACTTTATTTGAGCTTAATATCAGAATACAGAATATTGGAGTGGAACAGTTTTCAGAATACTAATTTTTAAATTTTTTTTTAAATAATGTAAACCACTTATCACCCTTTTCGACTTTCTTAAACAAGAGTTGTTTTTCGATTGTTGTCCCTGGTCCACAAAACTTTGCTTCTTTTATAGTTTTCTTCTTAATTTTGTCCCTTCTTTTTTTTAAATTAATAAAACATGCCAATCTTACTTCCCTGATCTTTGACATTTAATCAGCCAAAAGAACTAAAAACATCACTTGTTGGGACAAATGTGGACTTTTAAGAATCCACAAACTTTATTGGACTCCAGCAAACGAGGCTACAAATCTACGAACGTTACCAATAAGGAGGGTTTTTAAAAACAAAAAATATTTTTTTTTACATTCAGATTTGATTTTAAAGTAATTTGTTGAGGACTTCCAACTAATTATCAGTCTGTTGTTTTGTGGTTATTTTCTGGTAAAGTGAAATAAATTTGTATCTGTATTATTCTGCATATACATAAACATCTCAATATAACATATCTTAATATCATTAATAATAATATTCAGTGATAGTAATTAATAATATTGATTGTATTCACAGCATTCAGCCCTGCAGGACGATACCTGACCTGCCATCTTTGCTTTTTTTTTTTTTTTTTTTTTTTTGGGGGAGGGGGTTTCAGATGTGACGTGAACGCAGCACCGAGTCCCTTTCAGCCGACATAAACACTGCATGTGTGTGTAGTTGGGGGTTGTGTAGCGCCTCCTAGTGGTGATGAGGCAGCGGGTCGTGGCTGTGGCTCTTCTGTATGTAGGCCATTGCGTCCCTGTAAGAGAGCGTGAGCTGGGGCCGGTCGTACATCTCGCTGAGCGCCTGGAACTTGGGGCCCCAGCGCGACAGCCTGTCATAGACGAACCCTCCGTCGTCGTCGTCCTCCTCCTCCTCCTTGACGCCGCGGCCGTTGGCGACGTTCCTGCGGGACGCGGTCGACCCCAGCGAGCTCAGGCTTCCCGCCAAAGACCCAGAGCCCTCCACGCACCAGACGTGGTAGGCGTCCGGCGGGAGGGCCTCGCCGTCGTTGTCCGCCTCCCAAATGATTCGCGCCACGTAGCTTTTAAACTCCACGTGGGAGCGTGAGCCAGACGGGGCGTCGGCGTAGCTGCTCGTCTCCGGGTCTCTGCCCACGTGAGCGGTGTAGTTGGCGTAGGCTGCATCGCTGCTGTAGTTGCCGTTGGCGGCGTGCTGTTGCTGCTGCTGCTGCTGCTGCTGCTGCTGGTGGTGGTGGTGGTGGTGGTGGTGATGCGGGATGCTCAGGTAGGGAGCGCCCGAGCTGCAGGAGGAGCCGGACGGATGAACTTCCTCCTGGGAGCCTGGCGAGGATTTGATGAGCGGGGCGGTGGTGCACGAGGACGACTGGGACAAACTGGAGCAGAGCGGACGCTTCAACTCTGTGATGTCATAGCCGTTCTGAAAGGACGGAGGGAAGAACATACTAACTCTGTACATAAAATGTCATTTCAATGTCATGCAGAATAGAGTCGGGTGTTGTAAACTGGCTCTGAACTGAATTTTACCGAACAAACTTTGATATCGTGTCCTCATTATTCCCTTGAAGTGAAGTCTGAATCTTCTGCACAGTGTTTACAAATGTATGGAGGATTTTTAATTTATAAATAAGGCATTAAAATTAATGTAAAGTCTTTAGAGGATTAGGAAGAAACATTTATTTTGAAGGGCGGACATTAACACTGTGGTTGTTGTATTTCCTGTTTCCCAAAGTACTAATGTAAGTTAATGTATTATTATGAAACAAATATGCTGTCATGTAGAATTTGTACATTTTCCTGTGACTCTTCAGGACGTTTTCCCAGGATTTCTGCACCACACATCACCCGTCCCAGACAGTGCAGTCTCTCTCCACTGCGCAACACAACCTGGTCCAACACTTTCTACATGTTTGGATATGCAGAGCTGTATGATGGTCTTTACCAATGTGACAAGCTGCATACTGGTCTGGTCTGTCTGTAACCACGTTTCACACACTAGTATGAATCTGAATAGTCAATAGAAATATTTATACTGTGCTTTTATCCAGGCTTATTTAGCCTGCATTTATTTTTGTGCAGATTGCGAGACTTTGAAATGACCTTTGAATGTATTTTTCACGTCACATAATAATAACTTTATTTATAAAATAAAAAAAATAAAAAAAAAGCAACATTACAAAGTGTTTTAGTAATAATCACAAAGCTTTAAAAACTGTGGACTTGAAACACAAAGATGAACTTTACTTTGAAGATCTTTTTGAATTTCTTTCGTCCAATTGAAGGTCTCCTTACTGCAAATATTTGGAACTAAAAGTGTTCTGTACGCAATGACAGGACACAAGTGGAATATTTATTATCTGAACTTGTCTGCTAAAATCATACAGTTTCAGTTGTCTGACAGTGTGCAGGGTCCCTTATTTAAAGTAGAAGAGTAGAACAAAGCCCCCACAGTGTGTGTGTGTGTGTGTGTGTGTGTGTGTGTGTGTGTGTGCGTGCGTGCGTGCGTGTGCGTGTGTGTACCTGGTCCTGCTCTCCACCTCCCTCTTCGTTGTAGTTCAGGATGTTTTCTCGGATGTCCTCCCAGCTCTCGTGCTCAGCGGGGATGTGGTAAACTCCTCGCTTCCTGAACTTGTTGCGGCTGCCTTTCTGGTTCCACACCGTCACCGCCACCAGCACCGCTACACACACACAACACAACACAACACACACACACACACGCAGAGAGAGAGAGAGAGAGAGAGGAGGACAGTATAAATATGCATCTTTGAACGTGAACGTGCTCCTGCACCAGCGGGTCGCACATTCATTTCCTTCCTGTACATTTGAAGCAGCGGTCTCATTAAAGCTTGCTCTGCGGAGTCATTTCGACTCGATAAATCAGAACAACGTTCGTTTAGAAACATCTTTTTAATTATGACAAACAGGTGAAAAACAAACGAGCCCGTCGGAGGGAGGGAAGAGGATCGGAGTTTTGCATTTGGCATTTTTTTTTCATGGGGAGCTACGAGGTTGCATTTCGAAGGACGTCTGTTTCCAAAGTCACCTCTAACATATTTATCCTCTTCAGGAGGGAACAGGGAGTAACTGAGCTGTTGGGAAATGAAGCCGTTCGGTGGAAAAAGCAGCGACCCTCCACCGATCAGACAAATTAACAGCTAAAATGGAACATGCAGCACCTCTTTGTGTTGTAACCTTTATGCAACTGAGCACTGAGTTTGGACGCTCGAGATCAATACTAATGGAAACGCTATCGATCTGCAAACTGTTACACAAGTTTAGAACAAAAGGTCTCTCGAGGGGACGGTTGATTTGACAGCATGTGTGTGTCTGTGTGTACTAAAATGTGTCTGTGTGTGTGTGTGGCTTTTGCTTCCACGCTTTATTTTTGTAACTGAAAGTCATTTCTTTGTTCTTTTTCCTCCTTTTTTTTCTAGCTTCTAGCTCTGTGAGTGAGTTTGAATTAAGCTGATTGGGCTGTTAAGAGTTGACAAAAAAAACACCAAAAAAAACCAGAGATGACTTAACACATAACTTTCTGTATTTGCTGACTTGTGTCCTCACTTAAAACAATCAATCCCGAAGCGTGAATATTTTTTTTTCAGGATTTAAAGTTAAAAGTTTGGAGCCAGACTCAGAACTTCAAAGACAAGAACTGAGAATTATTTGTGACTTGCAAAACAATGAATTTGTCCTACTTCTGAAATAAACAAATTCTACGTGACCAAACACTGCTGATTGCTTTTTTTTTTTTTTTTTTTTTTTTGTTTATAGGGAAAAAAAACAATTTTAATGGCAAATTTTCAACCACACAGTCGGATACAGTAACAGTAAACATACTCTTTGGTAAAGACATTAAAATGTTTGTTGTTTTAAGTTTGGTTGAATTCAATGAGCTTAGTGTAACACAGAAAGGTTCCCAGCTATTTGAACTGACTTTATTAATGGCTCTCTTACCAAAGAAGACGAGCAGACACATGCTGATGGCCAGGATGGAGCTGGGACTGAGGGCGGCCAGCCGGTGACCTTTGACCTGCCCCAGCTCGCAGCGCTGACCCCTGAAGCCCTCCAGACACCGGCACCGGTAGCTGTCGGGCGACAGCGCCTGGCAGATGCCGCCGTTGCGGCACGAAGACGGTCCGCAGGGCGACGGCACACATCGCTCCTGACCCGAGTCGTCGGTCACCGTCACCTGACCGTCGGGACACCTGGGAGGTGATGGAGATCAGGACGGATGAGTTAATGGCATCCGAATGGAAATAAATTCTTAAAAACTTTAAAAGGTCTCTGCACATCTGAATATGTGACCTCAGCGGAAAGCAGAAGAGAAAACTCTTCAAAGAATAAATCAAAGACAGTTAAATGAAAGTTTTGTGTGTCTGACCAGTTTGTGTTTGTGTCATTTACTTGCACTGGTGTTTCCTCCACAGGTCGATGCAGCGCAGCGGGCTGAGGCAGGGGTGACTGCTGCAGGCGTTGCTGGAGCACCCGGAGGTGACGCCTCGCCTCTCCAAGACCGTCACCAAGTCCCGGCTCTGCCCGTCCAGAGGGAGGACCTGACCGTTAAAACGAACGTCCCGCAGACAGCCTGGACGAGGAGAGGTCTGTTTAGAATTCCTGAATATGTTTTTTAGGACTTTATTTTCCGTACTGACGCTACTGCTGCTAATACACAAAACTCCATGAAGATATGACATCAGGAGAGATTCACGAGGGACCTTTATAATGAGTCTGTCGTGGGTCACGTGACCGTCGAAGGTAGCGGAAAGAACTTTTTAAAGGTCTCTAATATTTCTGAGGTACAACATAATGGACAGACAGATAGATAAACTGGGGCTGATTAATAATCGCGGATTTGTTGTAACACCTGACGTTTAAATATTAGTCGATTCAAAACCCACCAAGTTGAGAACAGAAGATCCTGACAGAAAAGAGTCGATGCAAACAAACCCTGTTTTTTTTGTTTTGTTTGTTTATGTTTCCAAACATGATGTTGATGCAAACCACAAAGATTTAAGGAAACACAATTACAGTGGAAAGACAATTCATTCTGAAAATACTCTGGTTTAAGTAATTACACAATAATGGATTTCTTTCAAACATCAAAAAAGAAAGAACATTTTAGGATTTCATAAATTCATCAAGGCCGTCAGATCCTTTAAGGTCAGTTCGGTCATGTCAAAACTTCCTTGTAAAAAAACGACCAGGAGGATCAACATCAGATCCAGATCTCACCCTGAAAGTCGACCATGTCTCCAGCGTTTGGCCCGTTGCCGACCATCAAGCTGGCCGGGTGAACCACGATCTCCCTGCGGGTCCCCAGCTGTGCCTGGACCTCCCGCGAGCCCCCGCCCTGCTCCAGCCGCAGGGTGAACACGTTGTCATGGCGACTGAGGCTGACCAGGACCCACTGCCCGATGTCTACCCGCTGGCCGGGTAACCGCAGCGCGTGAGCACCGTCGCCCAGGTTGGCCCGCACCGAGATGTGACCCTCCAAAATCTGATAGAGAAGAAGAAGATTATCACACATAAAAATATGAAACCTTCATCTCTCCCATGATGCATCACATCCGCCTCATTTGTGCTTCTGTGTCAGACTTAACAGGGTGGAAGAAGTACTACGAGCCTTTACTGAAGTAAAAGTATGATGCCACAGTTTAAAAAAAAAGTCCTGCCTAAGAATTAAAAGTATTAGCAGTGAAATATATCTAAAGTATCAAAGTAAAAGTACAAGTTGTTCTTCCCTGTGACAGAACTACTGAATTATATATAATTTTTTAGTGGTAATATAGGTGCAACAATGTATAAAGGAAAGAAATACCAGGTTCACAAGATAAGTCTGAGGCACTAAGATAAAAAATGGTTAAGAGAAAAGCAAAAAAACTGAATTCATAGTGTAGCCGAATGTATTTTTTTTTTTTTCCTCTAAACTTTGATTTTAATTTAAAACATTTTAACAACTACAGCTATTTAAATGATTAAATACGAGAAATTTAGAGAGGAAATCACTTCAACTGTCAGATGTAGCTCTTACCCTCTGAGATGCAGTGCCATAAAATGGGATAGTGAAGTATCTCAATATTGTACTTAGATACAGTATTTGAGTAAATTGTAAAATTGTCAATAAAAACAATAGAGTCTGCTTTGACATGTAAATGCTATTGAAAGCGTGACGTAAGCCTTTTCCTCTCTGTGGATAGAGGTTGGCTGTGAAGTCAGAGGTCTGTCAGTGTTGTGTGACGGGTGGACCGACCTCCAGGACGATGTACTCGTTGGCCTCCCGGGACGTCACGGAGAGCAAGGTGCCCGAGGTGGCTCTGGTTCGTAGGAGCAGCTGAATGTTGGTGCGTCGAGAGCTGCCGCCTCCTCTGAGCTGAAAACGCACCACGCTGCTCGAGTCGAAGGAGAACTCCGGGACGGCTGAGGGGAGGGGGGGGGACGAGGAGATACGTGTTTAGACTGTTTCACACGTATGAAAACAAACTTATCCGCGTTAGGTTTGAATTAACCAGCAGCTGCACATCTGTAGTTCATCATACTTTAAAGACTATTGATGAAAAGTTTGGAGTCTCGGCTTTTGTTCAAACTGGTTTCCGAAAGGAAAAGTTTGAGAATTGGAAGTCTCTCATTTTAAATTCTCCTGTGATGTCATTGGTCCCTCACCCGTGTCACACTTGTGTCCGGTGTATCCCGGCTGGCACTCGCAGCTGAAGGAGCCCCACTCAGAGAGGCAGGACGCGTGAAGACCACAAGAGGGACCGGCCGCCGTCACGCACACGCCGTCCGTGAGCCGGCACCCCGGGGTGCTGTCCACGCTCTCCCCTGGAGACGCCAGATCGTACACCTGAGGGATGAAGAGGGGGGATGGGGTGAGATTATTGTGTTGTTTTTGTGTTCATCCATCAAAAGAGCCCAGTGACACAACACCCGTGCCTCCTTGAGTCATGTGATTCAGGCTGCATTCACAGCCAGCGTCAGATTAAAGGAGGCCTTTAAAAAAAAAAAAAATTCAGCAGTTTTCCTTCTTTGACTCTGAAATACAATAAGACTGAATTTGACATGCACTAAATTTTCTAAATAGTCCCATTGTTTTCGGCTGGCAGCCGTACTGCGGTTGCATTTTGTGGTGTGTCAATCCACCTTAAACGCATGAAGTCCAAAATGTATTCTGAATTTATCTGAAGGAATCAAGATTACAGAGCAAAGAAAGAAGCATGTTCGGGTGTGTGTGTGTGTGTGTGTGTGTGTGGGGGGGGATTATATTTCTCTTTTTTTCAAGGTTTTCAAGCAGCTTTCTTTTGTCATGAAAATTTGGCCACGTTGAAGACAAGCTGGGGAATTTCCTAAATTGAGAGGGTTCCTCTACCGGGGAGCATGAACGTGCTCAGTAGATCTCACAGCACTCTTCTCATAAGTTAGCAACCTCCGGAGCAGAAAAATGGGAGCAAAAGAGGAAGTATCAAAAAACTGCAGTTCCTCAAACAGCCACTTGAGGCAAGCTCCAAAAGAAAGCCAATCCCATTGACTGTATATAAGAGTGGACGTAGCTTCCGGGCCTAAAAATCGGATCGATGAAAAAATGCCTTAAGCTGCGATACCACCGAGGGCCACTAAAGGTCGGTGAACACAAATAATCACAAAACACAAAATGTGTGCCGCCGGGCCAAAAAAACATGGCCTCTATTGAAGGACAGCGTTGGTGCTCGAACATCACAGCTGCGGTGAGTTAAAACATGATCCCAGCCTCTGAACCGACTACACAAAACAACCCCAAAACACAAGGGATTGTGGGTAGAATGAGTTGCTGCAGCTTGTTATGCTAACAAGCGTCCTCATCTTCTTGTCTAAAAAGCAGGCTGAAGTCTGTCCTGGGGAATATTTTGGGATCTTTGGGAGGTTGCTGAGGTTTTCGCTCGGCAGCAGAGGAACCACAGCAGCTTGCTGAGTTTCAGGAGGACGAGGAGGAAGAGGAGGATTCTTTTCATTTATATTATATTTTGGACTGTGATGTTGTTATGTTGGCCTTGGCTGATGAGCCAAGCTTAGACCACCATCTGTCCAACCAGCGCTCCCATGGTACATGCACAAAACACACACACACACACACGATACACACAAACACACACACTCTCCACCGAGGAGTTGAGAGCAGCACGAGTGAATACATGCATGCACAAACACACACAGACAGACCTACAGACATTAAAACTGCATTTAAAGGCAAGAAACAAACACAGATACGCACGAGAAATACTAATGATCTCTGGGATGGAAACACATGCGCACAGAATGTGTCTCCTTCACCTCAGAAGACATTAAATTGATTTACACTCATTTTAAGGACACTTCATTTGACCATAACCACCACTTTTCTAACCTGAACCTGACCTGACCTTATTTAAACCTTAAAACTCATCCTGATTGCCAGTAGGGGACATTTATGTCCCCACAACATGAATAGTACAAGTACGTACGTACGTATGCACGCACGCACGCACGCACACGCACACGCACACACACACACACACACACACACACACACACACACACACACACACACACACACACACACACACACACACAGTAGTATTACCTGACTGTCGACCACCAGGTTTCGGATGCAGCCGGTGAAACTTCGGTAACGTCGGTGAGGAGATATTTCCTTCATTCCTCCCAACTGAAGAGGCTGGAACACATTCAGATATCTGAGGAGGAGGAGGAGAAGGAAGAGGAGAATAAATAGGAGGAAGATGGAGAGGAGGAAAGAAGCAAAAAGATGTGGAGTGGAGAGAGAAAGAGGAGAAGTAAAAGAAGTGAAAGAAAAAAAAAAAAAACAGACGAGGACGAGGAAGAATAGCAAAAGAAATGAAAGGAAGTGAAAACCAATCCAGAGAAGAAGAAGAAGTGTGACAAGAGATAGGAAGAAGAGATGAGGGAATAGGGAGAAAGTAAGAAGATAAGGCGAAGTAAGATAGGAGGAGATGGAAATACATAAGATTGGAAAAGGGTGGAAAGAGGAGGAGGAAGAGGAGGAGCAGGACGGGGGAAAGGAGAGGAGAGGAAACACAAGTAAGGACAGAGGGAGGAAGAAAATGGGGAGGGGAAAAGGAAGGAGTAGTGGGAGAAGGGTGGGAGGAAACAGAGGAGCAGGAAGAGGGGTAGGATGAGGTGGAAAAAGGGCGATTGAGGGGAAGAGGAGGGAGAGGAGGGAGAGGAGGGAGAGCAGCATGTACAAAATGAAGGATGAGATGGAGGGAAAACGAAACAAAGGGAGAGAAGGAGGCGATTTCAGATTCAAATTTTCAAGTCTACATATAAAATGAAAAGTACAGTAAATGTACGCAGTGACAAAGATCTGTAGCGTCTCCAGGCTCGTTCTTACCGCTGGTTGCCGGGCGTCTCTCCTGCAGCTCTGCAGCCGGACTTGTCCATCTCCTTCCCCTCCCCTCCAACGCCCTCCAACTCATTCAGCGCCACCCCTCCGCACTGGTCCAGGATCAGCTGGACAGCCTGTGGACAGAGAGACAACAACGCTGTCAACAAACTTCATTTATTCTCATCATCACACGGAGGGAAGGGTACCTCGTGCTATCCGTCTTTTCTTCTGATTTTACGAGGTTTCCCGTCTTCGTTTTCTGTGATTTGTCAACTAACCCTCGCATGACAGCAAAAAAATAAAGTTATGTCTTCAGGGGCACCAACATGCACCTAATATTTAAATATTGCAACTTATTATCAGGCAAAACTGAAGCGAGCTTTGTCGACTGATCATCTAAGACACATTCATCTGTCATTTTATTCCAATCAACCAACAATCCACCCGTCCGTCTATCCAGCCATCCGTCCATGCATCCGCTATCTCACCAACCTTCGTTCGTCAGTCTGTCTTACCTTTCCGTCGCTGATGATGTCGAGGCGATGCCAGCGTCGGTCGGTGACGGTGGATTGTGGCGGGAGCTGCAGGGTCAGCGTTCCTGATCCGTGGTTTATACTCAGAGATGGAACGCCGTTCCTCAACTCTGGATGGAGAGAAGAGATTCGTACTTTCTGTTTCTATTGTAAGTGGCCCGAACAGCAAATCCCACAAAGTTCTTACAACCAATACATTTTAGCATGTGACCATCAAAGAAACCAAAGAAATGCGCAAAACAATCTGAAAAACACTTCTTGAGACTGAAACATGTTAATTTTGAGTGAAAACCCTTTTTTGGGGAGGAGGGTGGGGGGGGGGGATTCTTGTTTTTTTGCCACTTGATGTTCACACACAACTGTAGTGAAGTGACACAAAGATCTTTTGTCTGAAAAGTTGTTGAATGCCCCGACATCACTTCTTTTTTATTGCTGTGTCGGCTGCTGAATCCCATCAACAACTGCAGAAACCCCCTCCATCAATTCTGTGTGTGTGTGTGTGTGTGTGTGTGTGTTTTCAAATGTCCTCTCAACTGCTGTGTCTTTCAGATGAGTGTGTTTGTGCCTGTGTGAGTGTGCGTGACCTGATCAACCTCACAGTCGCAGTATTGAACATGTAAGTGAAAAACGCTTCAGAGAGATCAATGGGGCGACCATCTTTGATTTTCCCCTCCCTACATCCGCGCAGAAACAGCCCGGGTTCAATAGTTACATAACTTTTAATGCCACAAGATTATGCAAGAAGTGTTTGAAAGGCCATCTGCAGGCTAATCCGTTAACACCACTTCGGGACCGCCGGGAGCTGACATTCGAGTTTATGAAGTTCTTCATCCACAAGAGAAACTGTCTTTACTGCAGCGCATCGACGGACGCTTTGTGTCCGCTGAAAAGGACGAGCCGCGGCACGTTCCCACCAGCACTGTGAGATTAGAGTGTTTGTTATGGAGCTTAGAAGTTAAAATAAAAGGGTGCCGCATTTCGAGCAGAGTTTTCAGTAGCATCGTACTCGTCAGCTCTGCTCACCAAAGCAGAGGAGGCGGAGAACTGCAGGTAAAAGTCTCGTTAGACGATCGAACACTGGTGCGTGTTATCATTTTCTTGATTATCTGTTGGTCAGTTGTGGTTTCAGTATTCAATTTCGAGGTCTTCACGACTCCAGTAAATAAGAGCAGATCCAGAACCCAAGTTGGGCCACTGGCAAATTATATTCAATCTCATTGGGTTAAACATCGGGTTTAGTGCGGCTCCATTTGCCTGAAGCTGATCAGCCTGTAAAGAACTTCAATACAAGGTAAGCTAAGGGCGACCCAAAATATCTAGTTACTTATCAATGAAACATTTTCCTTGACAAACCATCCACAAGAAGTCATCTTATCAAACTCAATAGAGGTTAAATTTTTCATGGAGATATTTATGAGGATTCCTTCAGTAGGGTCATAATCAGCCAAAATTTCTAGTTGCGCACAAATGGAAACAGTCTTTTTCGACTGAAGTTGACTAAAATTTGAGCAACTTTATGACCTTTCCTCTAACTCCAGAAAAAAAAGGACTATTAAACCTTTAAAAACAGTTAAATCATCCGGATGCTGTTTGTTCTGTGCACCACGTTTGTACTGTGGCTGTGACAAACACTGCAGCCTCTAAGGGGCACATTTTCTACGTGTTGTGTACTTACATCTTGTGTGCACAGTGGATTTCGGCTCCAGAATAAAACCCTACCTCTTTGATTTACTATTGATCTCACAAACAGTATAATGGAGGTTGGTTTTTTTTTTGCAATCAAACTCAAGTGGAGCATCTAGAAATTCTCTGAACATGATATGTCGGCACAAAACACGGGTAAATTCCTCACTTTTTCCATTAATAAAGAAAATCGTAACCCTTTTTTTAAGCTCTAACAGTTGGAGCTTTACGCACATGCACACCTCAGCAGTACACTCACCTACGGCGATGAAGTCCTCCTGCTCGCCAGAGAGGACGACACCGAGCGGCCCGTCGTAGAGGAGCAGCCCGTTGGCCGACTCAGCCAGGAACTCCAGGGAGATGTGGCTCTGGAAGCAAGGCATGATGGGAGGAAACCAGGCGTAACCCTGACCGCCGAAGCTGTGTTTGGTCTGCTGGCACTCAGGGCCGTCGAACATGGGAGGACACTTACATCTGAGAGACAGAAAAGAGCTTATTTTATTGCTTAATTATCCTGCTAATGAAGCAACATTATTAATTTATTGCCTTGATTGTCAAGAACACTATGTTTCTAAATACACATTCAAATCCTGCGATCCCCACCGGTGTTGCTGAGGAAATATTAGAACATGAATTCATGTATTTTCTGTATTTTTTTCCCCCATAAACTACCCTTATCAATGTGCCAAGGTGTATTTCTGGGGATCAAATTCTTTAAATTTTAATGTAATTTAGCCTATAAAAAAAAAGACCAAATTCAAAGCCGATACATTAATCTGTTCCCAAAAAAAACCCACCATTTGTATACTGTGTAAAATGGTATGAAACAAAGTCCTCTGCTGGTTGTTAACGTCATCCTTTATTTGTTGTGTTTCTTTTTAACACAAGACTGAAAACATGACCTGAAGCAGCAGATTTCTTTCCTGAGTACATAAAATGAACCGAGAGAGATCCACACACAAAGACAGAGACAGAAACCAAAGGCTAGAAAACTTAACAGAAAAATCTATTAATTAAAAAGAGCTTTAAATGTATATGTGCCAGCGTTAACAAGCTTTTTTTGGAGAGCAGAAAAAGAGAGAACAAGGGAGAACCAGCTGTCAAATTTAGCTGCTGAATCGTTTCATCCAATATCTAAACCATTAAAATTATGTGATGATTCAAAGTCAGCTACTGTACGTGCAGATAAAACTGAGGCTTTGGAGTGTGATTACTCCAAGAGAAATCTCCTGCCTCCCTTATTAAATCTTTAAAATGTCTGACAGATTTGCCTGGAGTTAATCAGTTAACAAATGGCAAATTTTTCCCGGCTTCAGGCGGTGACTCTAACAGTGCAGGACTCGAATCTGCTGCAGACGACCGGCAGACGTCTAATCAGCGCTGTCAGGTGAAAACTATAGAAACACAGAGCTACTGCCAGGAGTGAGAAAAAAAAAAAAAGGATTCAGTTTCTCATTATTAAGAAAAACTTTTCTCGTTATAACAGGTCTTTTATCCCTTCTCGGTTTCAAGGAGAAGCATTTCAGAGGCTCCTGATAGCTGAAATTTTTACAACAAGCGTTGACAGTGCAAACCATCCTATAGGCCATTTAATTGCTTTCACTGTCCGCGTATTCGCGACAAGTCCGTCAACAGTATATAGCTTAGCAAAACTTTAACTGGAAAAAGGACCTGATCGGTTCATATTGAAACTTATCCTGAATGCATTGTAGCAATACAAACACAGACAGATAGAAAAAAAAAAAAAAAAAAAGTGTCCCACAACTGCTCCCTGCACCTACCGGTATCCCAGCGGTCCGTCCTGGCAGGTGCCCCCGTTGAGGCAGGGGTTGACGGGGTAAGCGGAGCAGGGCACGTGGATGGCCTCTCGGCCCCTGCAGCCACATCGTGCCGTCGAAGAGGCCGACAGCGACACCAGAGAGATGTTGCCGGAGCTGAGAGCCACCGGGGCCTGGCTGAACGAAACCTCGTTGCTGCAGCCTCCGGACTGACTGCAGTCAGTGTTTGGACAGTCATCCACACCCACCTGAGAGATGGACACACCCAGCATGGCCTCCAACTGCACAGGGGTCAAATAAAACACAATACACAGACAGAAAAACATATGTTAAGGAGGAAAAAGAAAAGAAAAGTGTGAAACAAATTAAAAACAGCAAAAAAACAAATACACAAACAACAAAGTAGCATGGAGCTAACTAAAACGAGCATGGAAAAAAACAACAACAAAAAAACTATGATGCGGCCCACAGAAACTAAATCGTGCAATTAAAACTAAAAAAAATGTTACCAATATTAAAACTAACATAATATTCTAAGACGTCAACAGAGACTAAGCCTGTGAACTAAAACCGGCATGAAAAAAAAAATTAAACCTCGCTAGCATGAAAATTAAACGAAAATGAAGGTAATAAAACAACCATGAACCCAAGAACATAAGAAACAAAGCATTACCAGGTATACAGCTAACTGCTAACTGGCAGTAGGCTATAGGATACAATTAACTGGAATAATCTACAATGAAGAAAACGAAAACTAACTGAAATACGCAAAGATGAAGCTAATGAAAAATAGTAACTAAAAGCAGGACTAAACTAAAAGCAACATAAGCTCAATAGCTTATATTGCAAGAGATTAATTAAAACTGTAAGTCCCGGGTGAACATAAAAGTAAGTGAAACTAAGACTGAGATGAAAAAAAACAAACTAAAACTCAGGATTGAAGTCACGAGCTGTGTTTGAACATTGAACCTCAGAGAATGACAGAGCGGCTCCCTTTGATCCGATGTCTATCTGCATCAGTGATATCTGAATTTACTCTATTTTCCTTAATGTTATTTATGCACTTTGGTGTTTCTCTGTCATTTCCTCTTCCCGTTAAAGTTTTGCTGTCATTTGCTTTCTGTTGCCAAATTCACCCGTTTCCCTGCTTGTCATCTTGATTCTTTTCTCTCGTTTTGTCTTTATGGGTGAGAGGTTTTCATCAGAGTCCCTCAGGGTTTCTTGTCTCTCTCCAACTGTGTCTATTTCTTTTTTTGGAGTTTAGTTATTCAGCTGACACTCTTATCCACAGTGACTTACACTCCCCAGGCAGGGCTTCAGTTTTTGGCTCCAGAGCCAGTTTCAACATTTTATTTTTTGTGCCGACTTTTCATTTATCTGACATTCTTGTTCTAAATCAGCAAGATACTTTTCCTCTTAACCTGAGATAATTAAAGATGCCCCTTTCTTCTACAGCATTTGATGTACAAGTTATTTTTAATCACCCTGAGTGCTTTGTACTGTTATTTATACATAACACTTTTTATTGTTGTGATTATCTTTTTTTGGGTGCTGACTAGTCTTTTGAAACAAGTTGCAGGAGAGCGTGAGATGAGCTCTATAACGGGATCTGCCCTGACACTTCGACGGGACATATGACGACTTCAGGGCTTAAACTTGTGTCTCTTTGGCAACGAGAAGGCTTCTCTGAACACTTCTCTGAATTTATTTCATGATGCAAATTTTTGTTTTATTATTAGCGTTGCATGAAAAGCATATGCAGAAGACAATCCAAAGGCCCCTCGCACTTTTGTTTTTTCTCCAGTCGTTAGTAAACGGTGCAGTATATCAGACACTACTCAGTAAAATATGACAAAACTTTTGTGATATTTTGTGATGTTTTTTTGGCCACTTGGATCTGTGATCAGAATGTTGTTATTTTGAACCCTTTTTGGAATAAACTTTATATCTTTGCTGTTTGTTTTTCCTTTTTGTTACACTTTTATAATTCCTTCAGCAGTTTATGACTTTTTTTTTTTTACAGCTTTATTAACAAAACATCAGCTGAGAGTTTAGATATTTGAATATGACCTTGCTCGGAGTTTGTACACGTGTGTGTGCGTGTGTGTTTAACGTGTGTTTACAACTGTCATCGCCCTCCTGCCTCTCATCAAACCGAGCTAAGATCAGCAGCAGCTCTCCTGCTTTTAATGGCTCTGAAATATTCATATACAGTGAACACAAGTGTGCACAGGAATCTGCGTGTGCACTTGTGAGAGTGGATCACGGAAACAGCCACTTGCCAAAGTAACGTGTTTCGTATTTTAACGTGTAACCTCTGCTTTGAACCTTTCCCAGGATGTGGGTGTGAATAAGTGTGAAGTGGTTTACACGAAGTGTGAAGTGTCCCAAACTGCCTGTTGAACTGGCATGTATGAATGTGCGAATAGGATGTTTAATTGATGTGTAATTAATGTGTCACTAACCCTGCGTCTGCAGACGTCTATGAGACGTTTCAGGTTTTTTCTTCTCTCAGTTCACATCCTTTCTGTTTTTGCACTTCACTGTGACTCAACTGTTTATTAGAGTTTACACTTTCGTCAATTCCTTCGTTCTTTGTTGTTTTGGCAGATACGAGAGCGTCAGACGTAGTGAGTACACTTTTTGTTGTCTTAACTGTCCTGAGATTTCTGGTATCAAATCTCATTATTCAGCCTCTTAAATGTTTTTTTTTTAAGTAGCTGAGTTTAATTGAAATATTTATGCCTTATTGCACTACGCAATAACCTTTAAAACCTTTAAAAAAAAAAATTGTGCTTTTCATTGTCTTAACTTTTGCTCAATTTAACACAGTATTTCTGTGGAAACTTACTGTATTTAAAAACTTTACTAGGATAAAAAAAAAGAAGGTGTTATAATGACTGATCCACCAATAATACAAGTAGAATTTAAGACATCAGTGAGCTTGAAGTTCGATTGTCAGAAATTATTTGATTTGAATTGAAATGATTTCTTGAAACAGAAATTACTCTCAGGTTGGCCCTTGAAACCTTAAGTCGTACAATAAATCTTGCATTACATGAAAAATAAAACCACTAATAATACATTTTTTTCAGGGTACACCTCTGCTCACCTGGGCTCTGTTTGCTGCCACGTAGCCGTGCAGTTTCTCGGTCTTGTAGTATGGCGACCCGTAGGCGGCGAACCAAACATCGAGCGCCTTCTCGCCCTGCCCGACGACTTTGCCCACAGAGAAGATCTGGACTTTTTCCGGCAAAGTCTGCAGGATTTCAGCCAACATCCGACGCAGACGGGAGAACCGGCTCCCCTCGCCTCCACTACTGCTGCTGAAAAAGTCCTCCATCGTCACGTCTGGAGGAAGAGGGGGAGAACAGATTTATTTACTAGCTCTGTAAATCTTCATGGAAAATCAGTATCAGCATAAAAAAAAAAAAAATAGTGGATAGATTAAGACATAATACTTGAATAGTTGAATGAAAAGGTGAAGAAAAGACAAAGAGAAGAAGGAAGAGATGAGAAATCAGCTGAAAAAAAGAGAAGACGGAGCTGAAAATGAACAGAAGGGGAGCGGAGACAGGAGAAGACAGGAGATGAAGAACGTGGAGTTATTTCCAATAATGCCTCTGTCTGTTGGTGATGATGGAGCCTGGGGGAGCTGACATCCCTGAAACTGGGACCCGGCGGCACTCTGGGATATGCAACACCGTGCCCCATCAATTACAGTTGCCATGGCAATGACAGGAGGCGTGCAAAAGTGCATCTCGTGTCAACGTGTTGAGACGTTATCAAGCATTTTCAAAAGCTTCCAACAGTAACAACAGTCTCAGTTTTGGATAAAAGAAAGGGTTGTCTGATGTTTTGACACCATCAGTGCGGGACTCACTGCTCAGGCGGATGGAGGCCGCGTGCTGCAGGGCGCCGTGCTGCAGCTGGGTGACGTCCACCTGGGCGGTGGAGGTGACGTCGGGCCAGGCGCGGTCCGACACGCGCACCCGCAGGCGGTACGAGCCCGGAGGAGTTCCCTCCCTGATACTGAGCTGACCTGAGCTCTGGTTCAGACTGAACAACCTGAGAGAGAGAGAGAGAGAGAGAGAAAGAAAGAAAGAAAGAAAGAAAGAAAGAAAGAAAGAAAGAAAGAAAGAAAGAAAGAAAGAAAGAAAGAAAGAAAGAAAGAAAGAAAGAAAGAAAGAAAGAAAGAAAGAAAGAAAGAAAGAGAGATTTCCTTTAATGTAATTCTTCCATATTTGGTTCATGTTTGCTGCTTCCTTCCACCGTGCATGTGTTATATACAGCATGCTAAGTGTAGATGGCATTTCTGTATATAGTGTGAGTTAAGTGATGTGTTTGTGGAGATCATTTGTATTTATGAAGACAAAAGTTAACATCTGATAATAAGCCTTCTTTCTCCCGTCTGAAGGGGAATGAACTGAAATGTGGCCTGATGCTCCGATTCATCTATTTTTCCATGAGATCTTAAGTCAAAGTCTCAGATGGGACTTCTCAGATCAATCTCTGGCCAGATGGAGGTCAGTCGTCGAACACGGATCCATGTGCGGGGGCGCTTGATCTGGAAAAGATTTTGGCACGCTCTGCTCTGCTGCACCACAGAGTCGATCCCTAACCTGATCCAGAGGATGTGCCACTGGCTCGTGTTAACTGTTTAACCTCTTCACACTGCGCCGACCTTCAGAACTCAGACCAGACGGATTAACTAACCGTTACTGAACTGAGGCCAAAACGAGACCGGGATTGAACCTGCGCTGCTGCTGCTGCAGGAGGAACTGGAATAAAGTCGCGCTTTAAGGAGTTCAAACAACACTTCACTGACTGAAAAGAAATGAAAAAGATTTGATGTGCAAATCAATTCCAAACAAATTGCTGTCTGCGTCTTCTCGTCTTTGTATGTATTGTGTTGCCTTCCTCTGAGGTGACACGTTGCTATCGGCCCGCTGGGGCTTCTTCATCTCACCTGAACACTTTACGCTTCTTCGTATTTCACCCCTCGGTTTTTATCTTCTCTATATGTAAATAACGTTCAACCCAAACCCGATCCATACTGTGAACAAATTGCTATCTGCCGGATGCGGTGATGAGAGGCGGCGGTTCGGGAGCCCCTATGGTAATTCTCTCTCCGGTTGGCTCCTTTGTTCTCCGCCGTTCCTTGTCGTCTCTCGTCGTGTCTTGTCGTCCCTCCTTATAGGTATCTCGTTAGAAGAAAAGGTGGCAGGGAGCGCAATCAGGCTCTCCTTTCAATGCGTCCGCATGAAGCCTCGCCTCATCAAACAAAATGAGTGCGCCCTCGCCGCGCTTCACTGGGAATTTTCAATACCGCTGGTTATGAAGTATTAATAGCACTGTTCCTGACAAGTCAGATCCCCTTTTCTATCTCTCTCTCTCCTCCCCGTCCTCTGCCCTTTCATTCTCTTTCACTCCTTCTTTGTTTCTCCCTTCAAACTGCCTGTTTCTCTGTCCCAATTTTCCTTTTCTCCCCCCTTGTCGCACTGCACCTTTGTACTGTCTCTCCCTCTCTATTTGAAATCTGTCAGTTCCCGTGCAGCTCTTTTATTTTCTTCTCTTTTTTGTTATGCATCTCTTGCTGCGTGTCACATGAGAGGGGACCCTTCAGGAGGGATTCTTTTCTGTGTTTCGTTGCAACACATGCTAAAACCGCTTTACATCTGCCGTTCCCCGGGTTCTTTCATCCAAAACGGCTCACAATATGTCCAACAGGAGTGTGTACATTCATACTAAAGATGGTCCAAATGACAGCATGAGCATCTTTCCCTTCTGTGTAAACTCCAGAGAAAATGAAGCCCTACCCCTGTCAGTCATTTGCCTGCCGTTTGCATTCGTTTCATTTGGATCGACCTGACGTTTTCAAGGCGCAAAACTGAATTGTTCATCGGCATTATCTCTCCAAACAGATGAGAGCTTTGTTTTTGTTTCACTAGGTTTTGATTTGTCGTCCGTCTCTGTGCAGTCACATTCACGTTCTCTCTTCCATAGTTTTTGCTTTTTGTTTGTTGCCCCTCCATACAGCTCCCCTCGCTCGTGTAGTTTCTGTTCTTTCTTTTGCAGATGCCCACGGAGCTGCATGTCTCTGATCTGCGACTGTCGGCCCCACCAACATTTCATGTCTTGGATCGCTATGCTTTTCTTTTCTCTCTCTGCTCTCCCCTCACACCAACAGGTCGAGGCAGATGTTCTCCACCTCCGAGCCCGGTTCTGTCGGAGATTTCCTGTTAAAAGTGTGTTTTTTCTTCCCTCTGTCTCACGGTTTTTCTGTCTTAAAGGGGAGTTTTTTTTGTGCTCTGAAATGACTTGTGTTGTTACTTGGCGATGCTGAAAGGAACTGAAACCACTGTTTGTCTGGAGTTATAAAAAAAAAAAAAAAAAAATGTGTTCAGGTCTCTAAAACAAAGCAACACGGTTTGCATGTTTTACATTTGAGAAAATTAAGAACTTTTACTTAAACTTAAAACCAGTCGTTTCCCTCTTTACCTGCATCTGTTTGTCTTTCTCTTCTTCACTGCATCTCTTCACCTCTCGTTACCTGCCCACTTCTCTGTTACTCATTCTCTATCTACCTCTCTTCATCTTTTTCTGCTTCTCTTTCCTTTATCTTGTGATATCTTGTGCTCGTGACACGTGCATTTTGTTTCTTTTATTTTCAAATCTCTCTCTGCACCTTTTTCTTTATCACCACATCATCTCCTTATCCTCGCAACTGAATTCTTACCTCTTCACATGAGTGTTTAGCTCTCTTCTCCTTGGTTGTCTATCCCACTTTGCTTCTGCTGCTTACTACCTCTCTACTTCAATACTTTCTACTTATTCTCTCTGCCTTGATGCCTTCCCGCCACATTACCTCGTGGCTTTTCTCTCCTTCAAACCCTTCTACTTACTCTTAGCCTACACGCCCAACTGTTACTTGTCCGTCTCTACTTGCAGCCCCATCACTCTCTTTATGCAGGTCACCTTTCAGACCCCTCAAAGTTTTCATCAGATGAGATCAAAGTACCTGGTGGGTTTGCCTTCGAACCGGTACACTTTCTCACTCCAGTCATCAAGGTCGGGAGATTGAACTTGTCCGAGCGATGTCGTCTGGAGAATACCTGTCAGGAGGCGGGAAGTAAAAAAATTTAAAAAAAAGTTACAAAAAAAAATTGCATTAGCTTTGAGAGGAATTAGTTTTGAGCGCAAAGGACCCCTGTGGTACGACCCAAATATTAAGAGTGAAGGGAAGAAAGTGGAGGCTTCTTTAAGGAGATAAGGTGACGGGCGACGCCTCATTGGCAGGCAGAGTCATGGCTTGACAGCACAGCGGGAAAATGTACTCACATTAGAATCGCTCCCAGTGTTTTTCCCCCTCTTCCAAAAAAAAAAAAAAAAGAAAAGCTGAACACAGTGCTGTAATCTCTTTAGCCGTGAAATCAGCTGCCTTTTAAAAAATGCCTCCTGTTTATGTGCCCGTCAAACCTGGGACTTAAGCTGGAGTTAATTGTTTGCTTCATGGCATGTTGTTGAGGTACGTGATGGATTCATATTAGCGGGTTAATGTACTTTCATGTGGAAAGGCTCCAGAGAGGGAATCCACTAAAAATACATTACAAAAAACCTTAGTTTTTCCAGCAAATTACAGCAGGCTGACAGATGGTATGAAACGCTAAATAAGTGATGTGGGCTGGAGCGGGAGGCTGTGAGCAGTCGACTGTGACAAGTACAGTCTTCACAACATGAGCATGGAGCACTCAGGAGGTGGTGGGTGGGACACTAGTGGACCCGAAGGTTAGAGGAAGCCCTCTGTGATCAGAAAGAGACGGGTTTGAATCCCTCAGACCGGCTTTTGAACTGCAAACTGGGACAATCAATTATGAGTGAATGACAAATGTTCTGTTCTCCATCTACAACAACCATAAGGAAGCCCGCGGGCAAGGCAGCCTAAACTCAACTTCTCCAGTGGAGTAGAAAGCAGTAGACTGCCCTTTGAGGCTCTCAGGTGTGAAATGGAAAAAAAAAAAACCCAGCAAAGCCTGTTCCAGGATAAATGAAGGTTAACGAGCAGGAAACACATGAAATAAAGGGGATGTAGCTCCAGATCCAAATCTAAAAAAAAATCTAAAAGAACTGCCACATTTTTTTTGGCTGTAAACAGTGCAAGGCAGAAAAAAAGAGACCGTTTCAAGTCTCATCTGTGTTTACTAGTATTTTACATCGGTTCACTTTGATCCCGCGCTAAATCAGAGAAAAGCCTAAGGCCCACTTCACAAAAGCGATTTGCAGGTACTTCTCACATCGAAAATGGTGGCAGCGCTATGTTCCACAAACGATTCTCGCTCGCAAATTACAGATAAATTTGCTCATCTTTCAGGGCTCATACTTATACATAGGTCACGAGTACGCGTTTAGTTTTGATGAGTGAAACGTGTCAAAGTGAGCGAGAACATCTCGTGCTTGCAAATCACAGCATGCATGTTGCAAATTTAGTGAAAAGAGACCCCTGTTTGTTAAATTTAGCCTGTTAAAAGGAGAAAATAGAAGCAATCTCTCAAAATGCCATATACTAAGCGGACGAATGACAAAAAACTTACGATGCACCCATTTTTAAGCCAATGTGGTTATTACGAAGGGATGCAAAATACCTCTCAGACCTATTTTTGTTGATATATTTTTTTAAATATATATCATGGTCATGAAAAATTATCTTTTTTGACAGGCTGGCAACTTTATAGATGTATACAAATTAATGTCCATGTAGAAAATAAAGGACAAGGTAGCGGTAAAATCAAGAAACCTCAGAGTAAATTTTCCATAATTTACAAATCATTCATTGTGACAGACTTCTTGGCCTTAAGGATATGTCAGACAAAAACCTAGTAACTATATTGTAGCTATGGTCATAGAAATGTGGGACCTAAAAATAAGTTCAGGGACCAGAAAAAAATGAAGATACTTACTTATATTTTATGGTGCTGTCCAGTTTGGTAATGAGAATTATTATGACTGAATATTGAGACCAACACTGTAAACTAATCAAGAGCAAAATACCCTCATATGTCAATTATAGCTACATATAAATTCTCCTAGAACTAGATTGGGCCCCTAAATCTAAATATGAAACATTGGCAACCTGTGAAGCGCTTCCTTCTCTCTATAAATGAGGTACCAAAAAATGAAAAAACATACCTTCATAACTGTAGACAATGAAGTTGGTGTGTCCAGGTGAGTGAGGGTGGTCATTCTTGTCGCCGATGACGACTGTCAGCGTGCTGGTGGAGCTCATTGGAGGAGAGCCGCTGTCAATCATGAGAATCGGGAGGCGGTACTCCTTCTGCCGCTCACGATCGAAGGTGCGGAGGGCGGTGACGGCCGCACTGCCGTTCCGGAAGTCGGTCAGGTTGAAGTTGGTGGCGTCCGAGGTGAGCATGAGGAGCCGGATGGAGAACGGGCCGCCGTTGGTGGAGGTGTCGCGGTCAGTGGCGTGAAGGAGCAGGGAGGTTTCATTCATTCGGACCGCCTGGGGTGCCGCGGTGTTCTCCCAAACAACAGGCTTATACGGGACCTCAAAGTCCGGCCCGTTGTCGTTAACATCGAGCACGGTCACCATGACGATGGCGGTGCCGGTCAAGGGCGGGCTCCCGGCATCGATTGCGAGGATCATGATCCGGTGCTGCGAGATTTTCTCCCTGTCCAGAGAATCGGCCACAACCACCCAACCGGACTGGTCCACCAGGAACTGACTGTAGGGGTCGGACTCTTTGGAAATACTGTAAGAGAAGCGTCCATTCTGGGCCGAGTCCAGATCAGAAGCTGTAACCTGAGCGACGATGGTCCCCACAGGTACGTCTTCAGACATGGCGGGCGACTCGTAGAACTGTGGGAAGAAGACGGGAGCGTGATCGTTGGAGTCTTCCACCTGAATGAGACAGTAGGCCAGGCTGAAGAAATCGGCGTCTTCTGCCTTCAGGGTCAGATTGAAAGTCCTCTCGTGTGGCTTCTCGAAGTCGACCTTCTTCTTTAGCTTTATGAGGCCGCGGCGATTCACTTTGTCCGTCTCCACAAAGAACTTCCTGTCCTCGTCCCCGCCGACGATGCTGAAGGTCACCACGGCGTTCTCGCCCTCATCTCCGTCTGTGGCCGAAACTACGAGAACCTCGCTGTTCACCTCGAGGTCCTCGCTCACCTGATAGACACATAAAGGAACACGATTCATTACTATTAGTACTAATGGTAACGCTGAAGGAAAGTCCGAGGTGTGTTTCTACTCACCTGAGTGGTGTAGACCCTCTGAGTGAAGATGGGTGGGTGGTCATTGACATCTGAAACCATAATGGTGGCTGTACCCGTGCCTGCCAAACCCCCTCCGTCCTGGGCCTCCACCACCACCAGATACCTATCCTCCGCCTCCCGGTCCAGGGAACGTAGGACTGTGTAGATGGTCCCCGTGGTGGCGTTGATGGAGAACAGGTTGAGGTTGATCTCGTTGCGAATGTTCTTGATGATGCTGTAGGTGAGCACGGCGTTCTTGCCCTCGTTGGGGTCGTCCAGGTCCATGGCACGCATTTCCATGACGGAGGTGTCAGCGGGCGAATTTTCATGCACTTGACCGACGAAACATCCGTCTGCTTCCAGCGCTGGGCACGGGAAGAAGGGGGCGTTGTCGTTGATGTCTCGGACTTCTAACAGCACGTCAGCGAATCCCGTGAGCCCCGCCCCGCCCTCGTCTGTGGCGAGGACAAGGAATCTCCAGGCGGGGCGCTCCTCGCGGTCCAGGCGACGTTGAGCGTAGATTCTCCCGGTGCGTTCGTCGATGGTGAACTCGCCACCGGCACCCTGTCCATGGAGGGAGTAGCGGAGAGCAGTCTGGTCGGCTTCCTGATCCGGATCTGTGGCTGATACCTGTAAAGGTTACACAAAAAAAAAAGTGAAACTTAAGATAAAAAATGACAAATTTATTTTCTCGCACGAACACTGTAGTGATCGTCTAGCTATTCCCAGTTCAAACAAAAAAAAGATGGAACAACAGCTTTGTTTTTTTCTTCACAGTATTCAAACTAGTACCAGGAGGTTACACATATACTGTATAAGATATATCAGAAATATAAGATAAATCAGGTGAGATGTATGACTTTAGAACAATAATAAAAACTATAAACATTCTTCAACACCTTTAATCCAGGTCATCTTAAACATTGTGGCATTCATAGAATTTGTTACTGAAGGAAGGCTAAAGGTACAAATTGGCTGGCTGGAGGATGCAGTATTTTGCTGACGACTAAAGGCCGTGTGTCGCTATTCATTCAGCGAAGATGAGAACACTTTTGCCTTTAGACGTGGTTGGATGACATGTTGTAAAAAATTGTATGTTTGACGAATACTGTGGCGTTCATGTCCATTTCTGTCATCAACCTTTAAATTCAGTTTAAAAAAAAAAACTATTTTAGGAGCTTTATGGCAAAATTGATGTCACAGATTCTTATGGACACCCACATACATAAAGTGTAATCTGTTTTTTAAACCAGATGCTGTTTTTTTAATTTGTTCAAAATATTTGAATGGCTTTTTTGTTTATGAAATGCTGACTATTTATATCCATTTAAAAACTGTAAATGTGTAAGAACTGCCTTTTTATAATTAAAGCACAGAACTGATTACGGACTGATTAAACTAAATGTCGGTAAAATTGACAGAATTTTTAACTCCAAAAACAACCAACATGCAAAAAACAAATCACCCACAAAACGCCAGATTCTCGTTCTGACGGTAATAAAGTAGGTTTCATTATACGAGGAGTGCAGGGAAAGGTAGCCGCTGTCACGTTTCTAGTGGCAAGCTGTTCAAAGCCGTCGTGTTGACTTTTCCCTCCAATTCAATAACGTTCTTCTTCTTGAAAGAAACTATTGCTTTTTGTTCTTTTTTTACACCGAGGATGTTCTTATCAAAACAGTTGAATTGCTTTTTCATTATGTACAAATGTCAAGCCCGGCAAATACGACATGAAGCGGGGAGGCTGATTGCAGCGGCTGCCCGTGCACTCGGGGACCCTGCAACACAGGAATAAACATTTCTCTGTTGCTTTGTCCTGTTTGCTTAATTAACCTGCCTTCCTGCTATCTCTGTGAACGAGGGGGAGGGGGGGGGGGACAAGAGCAGCGGCTATGAGACTCGGCTCTCACATCTGTCACTGCGACACACAATGCAATTAAAAGTTAATAGACACCGACAAAAGCAAGAAAAAGTACACTTTTACTCTTTCCTCACCAGAGGGTTTGTTTACAGAAGCCTTTGAAGTCCCCCAACCTCCCCTCCACCTCCCGCCCCCCCCCATCCCACTCCTTCCCCTCCTTCCCCCCCCCCCCCTTCCCACAGCCACCTTCCCCCATGTTGGCTCTTTGCATTTCCTGACAATGTGATGCAGGTACACAATATTGAAGATGAGCAGTCGCGGGCGCCACAGAGGAGGCTGCCACGCAGGTGAAGTAAAAAGAAAAAAAATATTCATTTCAAATTGGATTTTCCCCTCCGTTCGCTATCTGCTGAATTGTATTAGTACACGGGGCTGAAAGCGGCGTGCGCTGAGGGAGGGCCCGGCCGCCGCGCGCCACAAAAACTATTGAGAGCGTTAGAGAGGAACCGAACGCACATCAAATCAATTCCAGCAGGCGAGGGGGAAGCAGGCCCGGGTTGAGGACTCGGTGACACATGCCTCTCTGACGGGGATTACTTCCCTGCCCTCCTAGACGCGCTTCCACCTTCTTAATCTGATTTAGCTTGGCGGCACATGCATATTACTGTGAATTACCAGAGATAGGTGTGACGAAAGGCGGATGAAAGCCGCAGGAGAAGGAGGTCGACTCTGACTTTTCCAAAGATAACTTTTCAGATGACGGGCACTTCCTGTCAGGAGGCTTCTCGGCGCCTCCATCAGCTGATATTGTGTTAAACAATGTCAATCATGTGTGATGTGTTAGCATGTGGACACTGGATCGGTGCTGAGGTGTCGCTCCGGGCTAATTCACCTCGCTGTTCGAAGGCGTAACCAATACTATTAGATTTGTCTACATTAAATCTGATACCTTTTCACATATTGTTCACATAAACTTTGACATTTTCCCAACAAGCTCCTTTATGTTGAAGGAGGTGCTTCTTTCTCATGTTTAAATTTTAAACAGCTTCATGTGGACCTGGTTGACATCTGATCGGTGCCTACGGTTAAAGAATTACGTTAACAGTAAAAAACATCGAGCATGCCATCAACTCATCCATTCATCCATTTTCCGTGTCCGCATTTGTTTTGAAGGGTCACAGAGGGGCTGCAACGTATCCCAGCATGCATTGGCTGAAAAGAAGAGCTAAACCAATTCATTTATTGGGTGTGTATCACTTAGTCTGGCTCTATTTGGGTTACCAGGCTACTGGTGATCGAGTAAGTGTTTTTAAGCTGTTTCTTAATCATAAACCAAATACATACGACATGAGCAAATCACCAAGTGCCACTTGTGGGCCAAGTCAAGTCAATGTTATCGAGAGAGCGCCAAATCACAGCAGGTCATTTCATGACACTTAACACAGTAAAGTCCTTACAAGAGAACTTTCCAACATTATATGGAGGAACCCAACAATTCAACAATTCCCACTTCATCTAGTAGTGAAAAACTCCCTTTTAAGGGAGAAAAACCTCCAACAGAACCAGGCTCAGAGTTGGGTGGTTATCTGCCTCGACCGGTTGGAATGAGTCAAAAGGCCCCATAAGAATCCTTTAATACAACATGATACTCATACGAACATGCTCACTGACCTCCAGGATGAAGACAGGCAGCTGAGCGAGCTCCTCCGTCACGGCGGCGTGATACTCCGTCTGGCTGAAAACGGGCGCCTCGTCGTTGCGGTTGACCACCTGCACCACCACCAGCGTCTCGTTCTCCCACTTCCCATCCGAGGCGACCAGCCGGAGCTCGTAGCGCTGCTCCATCTCGTAGTCGAGCGGCTGGGCCACGAAGATGGTGCCCACCTCGGGCTCCACGTCGAAGGTGCCCATGGTGTTTCCCGAGGTGATCTGGTAGCGCAGCTTGGCGTTGGCACCTGGCGGGAGGACAAAACGGGAGCCCCGGTCAGGTTGTGTCGTTCGGGAGGTTTGTTGATCTTTGCTACTGCGCTGAATCGACTGATGAGTTTTCAGCTCTGGAGGTGCAGGCAGAAGACGACCAAGATCTTACTGTTGATTTTCAATAAAGACTTTTAATATCTAGATTTTTGAAACCAGGCAGAGCTTGACACATTTACTAAAGAGTACTTCAGAGTTGACAAAGCAATTATAATTCACATATGTGAATGACATCCCTTTTAATCCAACGTATCTGAGACAAAGACTGAACTGACGTTTCTAAGATGCCACAACATGAGCTGTTTTTGGGAGCTCTTAATGTGAAAAAAAAAACAACCTTTTTGAAGGATATTGGAGTAGATTGGCAGGCGGAAAAACAAAAACAAATGTTTGATTGGCAGTGGACACACGCACGCACGCACACGCACGCGCACGCGCACGCACACGCACACACACACACACACACACACACACACACACACACACACACACACACACACACACACACACACACACATACACTGATGACCCCGTGTTGACAGCAGCAACAGATATCAAATATTTGTGAGGAAAACAGGCATCTCTCTCACAGTGGGGATCATTAGACGCCTTTCTCTCCTCCACACCTCCTCCTCTCTCGTTCTGACACACACACACACACACACACACACACACACACACACACACACACACACACACACACACACACACACACACACACACACACACACACACACACACACACACAATCATGTTTCCATTACTTCGGAGGACATTGCATTGACTTAACTTCCTGTCCTGGAGACCTAAATCTAACCTGACCCCAACCTGAAATCAACTCTTTACCATAAAGTCTATTGATTATCATTATAGAAACTTGTTTTATTTTGTCCTCAAACACGGCACAATCACACGCTTTTATGAGGTGTCGAAACCCTTCTCTACCTATTTCCCAAGGTGTTCCCAGTCTAGATGAGATATACAGTATCGTCTCTCTGGGTGCACCTCGGGGTCTCCTACTTGCTCGACGTGCTTGGAAAACCTCCACCGGAGGTTGTCCGGGATGCATCCTGAGCAGGTGCCCGAACCGACACAAAGGAGCAGCCGCTCTACTCCGAGCTGCCGCCAGATGTCTGAGCTCATCGGCCTGTCTCTGTCGGTGAGCCCAGATAACTGGAAGAAACTCATTTCCTCCACTTGTATTTGCACGACCTCATTCTTTCGGTCACTACCCGATGTCCACGTGTGAGGTCTGGAGCGCACATCGACAGGTAAACCCACAGCTTTGCCCTCAGGCTCAGCTCCCTCCTCACCACAACGCTCGAGTACAACGTCTGCGATGCTGCTGCCTCCGTCTGTCAGTCTCTCACTCCAGTTTACACTCACTTGTAAACAAGACCTGGAGCTACTTAAACACGTTCACTTGGGACCGCAACTCACTTTCAACCCAGAGAGTGGACAACCAAACGAAATTATATTTTTATATTCTCTTCCTCACCTGTCAGTCCACCATCTTTGAGCTTCTCTTCATTTCTCTTGCTATTTAACAGCTGATCACAATAGAAAGTGGTATAATTACAAAAGCACTAATTTCTCGAACTGTCAATTACTTCTGACGGAGACAAGATTTTCAGAAAGGATAATTCTCTTGTGGATCTTTCTCGAGATTCTCTCTACTGTTGTTTACTCCCCACGACGTTATGCTCACTATAGTGTACAATTTCTTTCAGTGCAAATTTATTGAAGAGGGGAAGAAGCTCACAAATGTTGAGGTGGGTAACGTGTAAGCTCGTTGGCTTAGCTAGGTGTCTGGTGTCAATAATAAACGTCCGCAAACAATTCTTCTTCAGTGCAGCATTTTGTACTCCGACAGAGGAGTTTAAATAAAACTGATCATGATGCAACACAGGTATCAACCTCCATTTTGGATCCTCCAATTCTCTGTTTCCTAAGAGGTCAGCCCTGCTGTTGGTCAACGACACAAGTTTGTGCATCATAAGGTCATTCAAGTGGAACTAAAAAAAAAACAATATAGATTTGCTTTTTCCTCGCCAGTGAATCCACCAATTGTGACAAATTCATTAGAATTTGTTTTATTTTTGTCCAAGTAAATCCAGCTTTACTCATTTCCTCCTTATCTCTATTTTCACTCCTCACCTTGGCCTTCATTTTCTCTCTTTCACAATCTGTTCCTGCTCTGCTTATCCTATTGTAACCCCGACTCCCCCCCTAGCTGTCCCCCTGGCCTACGTTTTCCCATCTATTCTTCTTTTCTGTCGTATACAAGCCTGCTTCTTTTGTGTTACTCGTGCCGCAATCTTTCCTTCTTTCCTTTACTCCCCTCCTCACATCTCTATCTCAAATGTTTCATTATCTATTGTTTCTTCCTTCATGCTTTTTAATTTTTTTTTTTTTTTTAACATCTTTCATTCCTCCATCTCTCCTTTTCTCTTTTGGTCCTTCATTTCTACTCTTCTCCTGGCTTTGTATTTCATATCCTCTTTCCTCTCCTCCTCCTATCCTTTCCTCTCTTCCCATCTCCTAAACTCACACCTCATTTCCTCCTCTTATACTCCTTCCATCCTTGATTCCTCCCTTGGCATCCCTCCTTCTTCGCTTGTCTTCTTTTTGTCTCCCTTTTGCTTCCTCTGCTTTTTTTTTTCTTCTGCCTTCCCTTATTCTCTCTCCTCCACCTCTCCTCTCCTCTCTCGGCCTCTCCTCTTCATCCCTGATGAAGTGAAGATATGCCAACACACATGGACGTGGTAAACACACAAATATATACACACACACACACACACACACACACACACACACACACACACACACACACACACACACACACACACACACACACACACACACACACACACACACACACACACACACACACAGATGCATGTTCAGAGCCCAGAGGCAGGTCTGTCTGGGTCCGGCTTGCTCTCTGTTTACCGGCACCAAGGAGACTTTAGGAGACAAACACCATCTGTGGAGACATGGAGGACCTTCATTACGACACTGGAGAGTATGTGTGCTTGTGCGTGTGTGTGTGTGTGTGAGGAAAAGCTTAAGTGCACCGGTCCGTCACAGCCTCTGAGCACGATTTGTTGTGACACTCACCGAGCGGCTTAGTGTGTGTGTGTGTGTGTGTGTGTGTGTGTGTGTGTGTGTGTGTGTGTGTGTGTGTGTGTGTGTGTGTGTGTGTGTGTGTGTGTGTGTGTGTGTATGTGTGTAAATGTGTGCAAGGGGAGTAGCTCCAGCGGTTTTTTTTTGCCTCCGGCAGCCTCCCTAATGATCAGTCTGGCCATATGGTGTTGCCCTAACACACACACACACACACACACACACACAAAAACACACACACACACACACACACACACACACACACACACACACACACACACACACACACACACACACACACACACACACACACACACACACACACACACACACACACACACACACACACACACACACACACACACACACTAGGGGATAGGGCTGATTTAATTCACAGCCTAGCAGGAGGCCCAAAATTTAGATTAAGGTCAGATCTGTGCTCCTCGAGAGGTGGACCGGAGGGGAAAGTCGTCCCTGAGCACTGACTGCAGGTCGACACTCTGAAGGACTCCACTCGTAATTGGAGGAAGTTTCATTTCGTTTTTACAACCGCATTAGAAAGTATTACATGTTTTGGCCTCAGATGGCTGCAAGAGATACTGCTGGTCTTTGAAATTCAGCACATGGCAGCCATGTCATTTCATATGTGATAGTAAGGTGACTAGAAACATGAAGCCCAGTAGGTTTTAGGTAGAGCGTTTTGGAGTAAATGTACCTTACAAATGAATAATAAATGAATTCAAATGAAAAATAATTACCTTAAATTACTCATTTTGCACCTTTGAAATCTTTCAACGTTATAAACAAAGCAGCTAAAACTGTGAAGCTGCAGTCTCAATCACTATGTCTGAGCTGATGGAAGGGCCCAAGGAAAATTAGTTTATACTGTAATCAGACTTCACAATGTTGATGTCTTTATGTTGCAATTAATTGATTAGTCTAGTGAAAACAAAATGGAGCCACTATCGCAGCTTCGCTCGACGTCCTGTGCTGCGCTTAACGTGACAGTGATAGTGATGATTCTCTCAATCAGTGAAACATACTTCTATCGGAGAGCATTTGCTGATTTTAGTGATCCAGTTATTTCTTTTATACTTTAAGTGGTTTTCTTGGGTTGTTTTTGTTTTCTGGTTGTTTTATACAATTACTGTGTTGTTGGATTTTAAGGCTGGTTTGAATTCATAGTTTGATTTGTTTTAATGGCTTATTTTACATGAAGCACTTTGTAACATAGGCTCGGAAAAGTGCTAAATAAATAAAGTTTATTATAATTACTATAATTAGTTTGATTTTTTTTTAGTATTAGCTTAGCTAGGAACCTCGATTGAGGAAATGTTAAAACTTTTAATCAATGGAAAACCAAAATGAGCGAGTCGAGTTTTAGAGTGAAGTCAAAGCTAGACGGTAGAAATGGGGCTAATGAGCACTTCACAGACATTCAAAAGGCAAAATGTCTGTCTTTATTCTATAGAGTACATATCATGGTCAAGAGAATAAAGCAATAAAAAAATTAGCTTTGTCTGAACAAATCTTTAAAACCCTCTTTCTTGTTGATTAGTTTCAACCTTTATTAGTTTACGGAGAAACTTTAGCAGAGCAGAAAGTGAAGCAGATGATGAGCCTGTAAGTGTTGCAGTCATTTTACTAGTGACCAGGAGAACAGTATACTGCAGGACTGTGGTAGTTTACTCAGCCAGCTCATGTGGAACATATCACTATGTAAATGTACGACACGTACAACATAACTGTTTACTGCCTGAGCTGTAACCTCATTTCTCCCCAAACTCCCTGCTGAGCTGAAGTCGCTGTTTCCTTGTGGGGGGATGGATGATACTAACTCCCCACAAAAGGGGGAGTCTGGATTCAGAGGCTACATTTAGGTAGCTTAAATACACCGCCTGCACTAAAGAGGTGCGACGCAGTGAGAGGAGTGTGTCACGTGAGCGCAGAAGTAGACTTGTTACACATTCTGACAGGCTTAAAAATGTTGGATTATAAACCAGCTTCAGACTCCACAGTCGCTCCTTATCATCGTCGTCATCATCTCCTGTGTTGCACACTGACATCGCTTCTGTTCAGCATAACATGTAATATTACACGAACAATCACTCACACTTCCCTCGTTATCACTCAGCTTCACTGCAGCGGTGTGTGTGTGTGTGTGTTTACTAAACCCTGGGGCGACACTAAACTGAAACACCAAACTCAGCGGAATTAAAAGGAAAAAAAAGCCTCTTGATCTCATTACCAGACGCTCTTAGTTCGGCAAATTTTCCACTAGGAGGACCACATGGATCCCGAAAAAAAACACGACGGGTGACAAAAACTGCAGCGCCTAATCAGCTTTAGGGCGGGGAGGGGGCGAAGAGCGGTAATCTAAACCCACCGCTCACCACCACCACCCTCTTCTCCAGTTTTGATTATTCTAACAAACACCAAATCAAGCTGAAATGAGCGAACTTCATAGAAAAGGAAAGCATTGTGTGTGTGTGTGTGTGTGTGTGTGTGTGTGTGTGTGTGTGTGTTTCCCCTGTAATTATGTTTCTCTGACCTACAGTTTATATCTGGACTGAAGGTCACCGATTCTTCAACACCTGTCAGCTTCAACAACAAACTGTGGTCATAATGTACCCCACACACACACACACACACACACACACACACACACACAGCTGCAGCCAAGGTGACGGTGCAGTTGCTGCAGTCAGAGGATAAAAAAAACCTTCAGTTCATTTTACAGCTCATCAAAGCTCAGATTGGAGCTTTAACTCTTTCAGTTTGATTCGTCCACCTTCAGTGACCTTCAAATAAATAAACACACACACACTGTCTATCACATACTGTACATACAATGTATAAACACACTAATGTCAGTAAGTCTATACATAACATGGCGATGCCACTAGCCAAGAAACAAATAGCCTCACGGGTAACTCAGTCTTAATTTGCATAATTAATATAATGGGCAACATTTGACAATGTTTTCTCTATATTTATAGTTCCACGTCTTTTTCAAAACATGTGCACGTTCACCAAATATAACTAGTTGCTTTGTGCTGGATGTTAAATTATTCATGACAAATTTGAGTATTTTACAATAGTAATTAAAGAGCGGCCCTCCATAGTTCTTTAATTACAGCTGTAATTATGTGGAAATGTGACTATTTAATCACAAACAGAACAACTCATCAATCAATAATACTGCAACAAAGTACAACTAACCTAAATATAAACTACAAGTATATGGTGGTGGTTTTCTCTATCAACCAAAAGCACTTAATTTATATGACAATAGGCCAGATTTGTCACAGAATTTATAAAACTTAAAAAAAAAAACAATTTAATTTTTAGCATAATTTAACGGGTAAGTTTTTTGCCCTAATTTCTTTCTTTTACATTTGAATTAAAGGGTTATTTTAATAAATTGCTCCTACTGTATACTTTTAAGTATCTGATTTAAAGGTGCACGTGGTTTTAGCTTGAGCCAAAGCCTGCAGAGAAAGTACTGCAGCCTTTTCCGAGTTTAGGAAACATGAAAAAGTGTGTCAATTAGATTTAACTAAGGCTAACTAGCAAACACCTGCCTTGCCTGCGGTTTGTTTTAACTTCTGTTTTTTTTTAGTTCTTGTGATGTGTTTATTTATAAAAAAAATAAAATTACAATTTCTATGTCAAAATACGAGGTTGCAGTCAGAATGTAGTCTTAACACAGTTTATACTTAATAAGTAGTTACGACGTTTTAGCGGATATAACTCAAGGAGGCCGTAACCCGCTCGTCAAGGAAATTATTCTTTAAATTAATAGTGTTGTACTGGAAAGTTGCTGCACTTAAGAACAAAATCCCACCAGTTAAGAGGTCACTGAGCTAATAGGGGGTAAGAAGTTTATTTAGTGCAGATGAAAAGAGAGATTTTATCATTATAATCTTAGAGCTAAAGCGAGTGTTGATGGGTTCCATGAAACGAGAGAGGAAGTGATGCATTTCTTGTAGATAAATGATAAATATTCAAAGACGCGTATCGTGCCACCCAGATGTATGTGTCTCTTACACTCACAGTGCTGACTCAGCAGGGATCAGATCTTAGGTTTTAGTTCAGTGACATGTACAGGCCTGTTAGGGAGGTTTAGGGGGATGAGCTAAAATGGTTGGTTCTCTTTATCGCAGTCTTCGGACCCCCAAGCGGTTTTGGGTCGAGGGGCGTTTGCTAATTACCGCAGGGAGTCCCTGGCGAGACAACAAACTGGGGATAAAGCGTCAGCGTTTGGGAGGGAATCATCAGCAGTTTGCTATCTTAGCATCTCTTAATCCCGTGTTCAGCGTCTTCCTGAAGCTCCCAGGAATCAGTCTGAGGGGGAATACATACTAAATCTAGACATTTCCAGCAACAACAGCACATTAGAAAAAAACTAAATAAGGATAAAAACAGCTACAGTAACTGCTCGGCTTAACTGTTTTTTTTTTGTTGGAGAAATATACAGTAAACAAAGCAGATGTTTGAACCTCAGGAGTCTTGAGATGTGTGCTGCCACAAAACGGAGATTCAGCTGTGAAGTCTGGCGAAAAAGGCTTCAATACCAAAGCAAGCTAGTCAATCAATCAACGTTTCAATGGATAGAAAATCAACAATGTTCAGATTAAATACTTAATTCACTTCGCAGGTGAAGCAGACTGATAAAGCTTTGACAGATGTGTAAATGTTTTACTCAAGATGAAAAATTTTGAATTCATGCAGACGTTTCTTTGCATAAATTCACGTTGCTCTGGCAATTTTACACGTCTTCTCATTTTTATATTGACTTTTCATACAGTCGGGCCACCTGAGAGCCAGAGCAAAGGCCGAGACCGGCTCCTCCCTTCAGTCCCCTGTCAGTCATGTCCACAGGCTGACGAAGGGTAACCACGGGGAGCGTGTTGGTGACGGAGCTCCGTTGTATGATTCAATTGTGAAGAAGATCCATCCTGCTCACCAAAGTTACTTAAACAGGAGTGGTAATGGAGAAGGTGCCATTCACTCTGTTACGTGTCAGTGTAGCTGTTATTCAGAGTACAATAGTTACATATGCTGTTTGCATTGCGTCATTAGCATAAATCACATCACCTACCATAACCCCCACCCGGGCTTTTTGAGTCATATGCCGTGTCTGTGAGTCACTGGTGATATTTATAAACTCTATAATTGCTAAATCACACAATGCCTCACACATTTCCTCTGCTTCTACCAGCCGACGCACAAAAGAGAAACAAAGTTTGTCTGAAATGGATTTACAGCTCGTTAGTAAAAGGCGTTTGACAGTGAGTTTGGTCCGGTGCCGAGCTGTTACTTGCTTCTGGTTGCAACAAATACAGTAAATGGCTCAATTCGGAAATCTGATCAAACTTAGTGGAGAAAGTTTTGGAGAAAAGAGACGACGGGAGGCGAGAGACTGGAAGTCTGGGGTTCTCCTGTGGGAATCAGAGCGAATCTGCAATGTGAATACGCGGCAGAGTGTGAATGTGTCACACTGTATGAATGTGGATTGCAGTCGGGAAAAAAAAAAAAAAAAAAGGTTAAAGATTTTAAAAAAAAGACAACAAATAATGGAACGTCACTCTTCTTTCCTTCACTCGAGCTCTGAGTAAAGAAAACCTCGGAGGCTTCGAGTCGACGCCGACAGTCGTCATTAAGTAAGAGAGAGAGAAGGAGAAAGAGAGGCTTGTTTTTTTTTGTGTTGTTTTCTGATATATTTTTTTATTTCTTTTTTTACCTCCTACTGCTTATTGGTTTAGAGCGGAGGAGGAAGAGAAATGAGGGACAAACACAAACAAAGAGACAAACATCAAAACTGTCGACCTCAAGGGAGCAGCAGCACTCGCTAACGAGCTGTGACAGTGAGAGAAGAGAGGAGGAGATAGAACCGAGGAGAGGAAACGCAAGAGGAGAAAAGGGGCAAAAAAAAATTAAGAAAGCAGACGAGAAATGCAATGGAGGGGAGAATATAAATCTAAAAATCTGTTTTTCAACTACTTAAAGGTCCTACTGTTACAGTAAACGCCTACAGATCTGTTTTATTCAATTAAAAACTGTACAAAAATAGAAACAATGTTCAAATAAATAAAAAAAACCTCCTACTGCATACAGCTCTACTCCTAAAGCTCATTTACACAGTGACCCTGAGTGTCTCCATTCTGGTGTACAGCTAAACTATTTTATCAGGCTTACTAATTAGCTGCTAAAACCACAACCTTTCACCTCTCAGCTCATCAGAGAATGCAGCTGACGGTCAGACACTTTGTCTATGTGAGAAAAGTCTGTGATTTTTGTGTTACTTTACATCAACAACAACAACAACAACTGAATAGGGAAGTTCATCAAGCTAAATAGAAGATAATGTCAGATAAGCCATCATCTAAGCCCTGAGTGAATATAGTAAAATATTGGATGAGGTTTAACTCTCTGGGGGTTTTCAATTTACTGCAGCCCAATAACACATGTGTTTTTGAATGTGTGTGAATCTGAATTAATAGGATTTTAATGTATTTTTCAACACAGAAAAAGCTACGTGGGTTTGGTTTCTCCAAACTTGAAGCCTCAGGTAACAAATAAACACATCAAATGAGAGCTTTTCCAATCTGCCGCAACTAGAGAAGTGTTTTGTTTGTTGCAATGGGTCGATTCTAGTTCTGAGGTTTGCGGGTGGGGTTCAAAGTTTTTGTGGACCGAATTTGATCTAAACCAAATGACAAACATGGTGTAAAACCATGAAACCAAGTACAAACGAGCCCTGTAATCTAATACGCAGCAAAGGACAAGAGATGAAACAAGATAAAGTAAAACAAGAATAGGTTAAAACCCAGTATATGGCTGGACAGTGTCTGAAAAGCTCCAGGGCTTTTCATTTCATTAGGTGGGGAGAAACAGCAGCAGTAATGCAGTCGCTTCACTGGACTATTGTGGTGTGGTGAAGCTGAGCCATGAGCCAAAACTCTCTATTTATGGGTCAGTCTACATCCCTGTCCTGACCTGCGGACATGAACTCTGGGTAATGACCAAAAGAATACGATAGAGGAGCAGCTCAGGGACATCTGTATCTGTACTTCTCTCCGGTTTTGCGATTGCTACTGAAATGCCGACCGATGGTGAAACTTCACTCGGTCATACACAGATATTCACAAAATGTAAAAAGGGGAAATGGAAAAAAGAAGAGAGGAAAAGGGAGGAGAAGGAAGCCCAAAAGGTAATAAGAAGAGACGTCAAGAGAAGAAAAATCCAAAAAAGATAAATAGAAAATAAGAGCATACGAAAAGCAAACGGAGAATAGGAGGAGATATGAGATGGAGAGGCACTCACTCGAGAAGCACCGATGAGGACAAAAGTGGAAAAAAACAGGAATGAAAAGTTAATGCAGTAGAAAAGATGAGAGAATAGAAAAAAAATCTGACAAGAAATCAGAAAACAACAGAAAAGAAGAGGAAAGAGACAAAAAGAGAAAGCAAAGATAAAGACGAGGGAACAAAAAAATGAGGGGAGGAGCTGAGAAGACGAACAGAATAAACAGAATAAAACAGTAAAACTGAATAATGCAACACAACAGTCGCACATCGTGAAATCATTAAGAAAACGGAGCTGAGACACAGAGAGGATGAAACAGATAGTTCACGTCCCTGATTTCCTTTTCAGCACTCGTCTCGAACCTCAGACTTTGGTCCGTCTGACTGACGTTCAAGCGGCTGCATCGCTCACATCGCCGGAGAACCCGCCAGAGTCGGACTCACCTTCATCCTCGTCGTTGGCGGTGACGGTGATGAGGACGAAGCCGACCTCCTTGTCTTCCTCCACGCTCACCTCGTACACCGGCTTAGCGAACGCCGGCGCGTTGTCGTTGACGTCGGCGATGAAGATCCTGACGTATGCCGTGTCTGAGTGAAGAAAGTCATCTCGAGTCAGCAGAATCTGACTTTGAGGTTTTGGTAAAATGACTTTATTTTTACGTCACAAGCACAAGGATACAACTAGTTTATGGACTAAATTCACAAAGAGTTTAACACGAAGCAACAAAACAGCTGCGACACGTTATCTAACATCATCAAGGGCTGCGGATGGATCGTCAACATTAGTCACAGTTGAATATCTTTCATGTTCTTCATCAATGAAAGTCACCATCATCATCAATGAAACTTTCCCTGCAGATGTTTCAGTGTCAGACTAAATAAATCAAAAGTATAAAATTATTGATATAACCCATTATGAAGGAGAAAGATTATGTTTGCAACTTTTATGTCTTCCCTCATCAACTACACTGAAAGAGATTTCTCCACTGACATGTAGGATCCTATTTATTTGACTGCTTGTCTGCCCAATTTCTTGTGTCGTATGCGAGTCGAGTGAATGAGGCGTGTGTGTTACCTGTGTTCAGCTGGCCCTGCTGCCCCGGTCGGGACGACTCTGACCCGTCCTGCGACTGCACCTCGATCAGGTAGGAAGCTTTCTGCTCGCGGTCGAACGAGGCGCGAGTGACGATGACGCCGCTGCGCGAGTCGATGCTGAAGAACTGAGAATCGCCGCTCTCGTCCTTCAGGATCACATAGTGGACCTGAAGAAGAAAAGAGGGAGAAGTTGAAGTGGAAGAAGATGAAGAGGAGGAGGAAGAGCAGGAGGAAGATCGGTGCAGCTGTTTCTCACCATCCCGTGCGGACCAGAGTCCAGATCTGTGGCCGACACCTGAGCCACCGACGTGCCGATCTGCGCTCCTTCGGGAACCGTGGCCTCGTACGTGGACGACAGGAAGAAAGGCACGTTGTCGTTCACGTCTGACGACGGAGAAAAAGGAGAGACAGATTTCATTTTCATCATTTCTGTTGTTGCAGGATCTGAAAGATGAACACATACGGACTGTCATGTCCATGAAAGTTTATTAAACTGCATTCAAAACTGACAGAAAGACGAGGCGAGAAAAGAAACGCAAATAAAGCAGTAAAAGAAGGAAAGGAAGAGAAGCAAGTTGGAAGGCAGATCCTGAGAAAAAAGTTTGTTGTTTTTGCAACATTTACACCAGTTAAAGAGGTTTAAAAGTAAAGAGCATAAGAGGGAAAAGAGGAGAGAGGAAACAGACGAAAAGAGGGGATAAAGAAGTCTGTTGTCTGAGGTCCATCGGAAAGAGAAGTTGGACTGTGTCTCCCCTCGCAAATGAAAACTGAGTTATTAGCGAGGAATTATCCTCCAAACACCCTGAAGAGTCCACAAAGCAGCTTGTCAGCTCACTTTCAAGCTCCGCTAAGCCAATTACAGCGTTCGATGTGGGTTTGTTCAAAGCCAATCAAAGTCAGGAAGTGTTTTCTCCTCTTTCCTTCTCCTCACCCGCCTACAGATGCTGCTTGGGAAATGAGTCACTGTTAAAACGAGGCGGCGTGAGGCTCAAACCACCAGTCGAGGCTGTTTTCGTCTTTTTTTTTTTCTTCTGCCGGAGACGACCGGGGATACGAACCTCACTTCATTACTCTCTTTCCTCGTCATTCCCCAGCGCTGTCACTCGTTATGGAGCTTCTGTCGCTCACCGAAGGCTTCTCTACCTCAGCTGGTCGCAGATGAACAGTGACTTTCCATGTGCGAGTAAACGTGCAACTAGTTTTAAATAGTTTAAATCAATGACCCAACTTAAATTTAAACCGGATACGAAATAACAAATATCCAGATCCAATGTAAGTACAGAAATATTATTCAGATTTGGGTATAACCTGTTCAAATGTTGTCTTTGTCACTCACTGATTACCTCGCTTATTAACTCCTTCATATAGTTTTTGATTTTTACCAGTTTTATATCACTTTGTATGTCACTATAGTAACCAAAAGAGGATAACATCTCAATCACACAAGCATTATGACATTTCAGACCACAATCAGTCCATTTCCAAACTGTGTTTGTCACGCAGGGCTGAACCTGATCGTGATGAACTCTGACACAAGAGTTTGTGCTGTTGACAAACTGCAAACCGTTTTGACAGAACTGACATTTGAAGAAACGCAGAGTTGGACAATCCAAGCTGGAGGAAGCTCTCATGCCGGCCGTTGCTCCGTTCATATCATGCGATTCAGTCAATTCGTCCAACCGGTGTAAGAAGTGCTTGTCAGATCGCTTTGAAAACCCCACACATCTCCCCAACGTCAGATTATGGGAGTCAGATTATGTTTGTCCCATCTCCTCTGTCTGCTTCACTCGCTGTGATTGGTCGGCTGTGCGGAGGCGGGAAAGCACACGAGGTGTAAACTTCTCTCGCAGGTTATTTGTTGCAATTATTTGCGTCATTTTCAAATAAACAACAGAATGCAACACTATAAACAAAGAGAAATGTCATATTTCCACCCTGTTTTCGACATTCCTTTTCTTTTGATGTTTGATAGACGCTCCTCCGGTTTTGCCATCTCATTGTACACTCTGCAGCGATGGTTCGATGGCCCCGTCGAATAGTGACTTTACAGACATTTATGTAAATGAAAATCTTCGGGATTATTACTGTCAAGGCTTTCGTTACCTTATTCTGTATCCTGCATCCATTGTGTACTGTGTACGTTGTCCGTAACCTTGTTGCAGGCAGTTTACTGACAAGTTCTCGACCTCGAGCGCACAAACACACACCCTCCGTCGCCATCTCACCTGTCACGTTGACGTAGACGGTGGAGAAGGAGGCGAGCGGCACGGCGGCGACGTTCTGCACGCGCACCCTCAGCGTGAAGAAGCGCGTCGTCTCGTAGTCGAGGTTCTCGGCCACCAGGATGGACGCCGAGCCGTCCGCCCGGTTCGGTTTGATGTAGAACCGCACCGGCATGTTGGTCTCAGGCACCTGACCCTCCTCCAGGTTGTAGGTCACCCGGGGGTCGCCGAGCGGAGACGTCGCCTTGATTGTCTGATGAGAGATGGGGCGGAGGAAAAGGGTTCGAGGTCAGGTAAACAGGAAGCACATTTTCATTACGGGATTAATCCAAAACCACAAACACTGCCCGGTGTTTTTCTCATCGCTCTGAGCGGTTTCTTTCCCACTGAGTGTACGGTTGAGTGCAATGTCACCCGTTTGGTGGAAATGCCGTTTGGAAGCCTTAAGTCTGATATTTTGCCCCATTGCCAAACTACACTTTAAGGTATTTTCACATTAGCTTCCCTTTTAAGACCCAGAGTCTACGTACATTTTTATACACAGTCTATGGTTGAGTGACTGGAGAAGCAGAAAAAAAAAGCAAACTGTCAGGAAATGGCACGGGGAACTGTATTGGTGTCACACACACCTGGGGGCAGCAGGGTGGGCCCGCCAATGAGGCTTTACAGACATGGTGAATTACACCCACCTGTTCACTCAGGGGGAATTTTCTGAAATTCAGTAATGTAAGCTCTACTAGTTTTCTATATAGTGCGTATTTTACAGTTTTCCAGGATGTCTATAATAACAGCAGGAGGAGGGGAGAAGGAATTGCCGTGGAAGTTGTTTGACTCGGTTGGAGTATTAGTGAGCTTTATGAACATGGACAAAACCAGTGGCTAAAGAACCAGTGCTGTAGCTTTGTTTCACTAGTCGGTGCTCATAAAGTAGACATCACGAGGGTTTCAGATTCTTATACGAAGCGCTGTGGTGGATGGCAGTTTGTTTTAGGATATGGAAAAAGATCCCCAGGAATATACACAAAGAACTAAAATATTGCACGGTCGAACAGTAGAGCCGCCGAATGTCTCAGCTCCTCAAACCTCTGTGTATTCCTTTTAGGCTTTAAGTTTACAGCTGCAGACCTGTCTCGACGTCTGAGCCAGTAACTCCCACAACGCATCATAATCCATCACAGATTCAAGCCAAAGAAGAGTCTGCACTGGTTCACGGCGACATCATGTTATCGCACAGCTGTTAGCGTCGACGGTGAGGTCGTTCGTCTTCATAACGGCTCCGACGGCTTCCAGATCCATAAACCATAACACTCACCAGAAAAAGTGACAGCCTAAAATACACAACTACATTTCAAAGAATGCGTCGTTTCAACGGTCGGCGCGGCGGCTCGGTCCTTCTATGGAAACGAAGCGCTCAAGGAGAAAACTCTTTTCCAAGACACCGAAAAAGGTTTCAGCTTGTGCTTTGTCTATGTTTTTCTTTGTGTGAATTTTTGGAAAATGTGTGTCAGTTTAAGTGTGTTTGTGTGTCTGCGTTGTCTTGACCTGCACATCCACCATCAGCAGAGCTTTTAAGACTCATGTTATTCTCTTGGCAGTAGATTAAGCTGACTTTAGACAGAAAGAGAGAAGACGTGTGTGTACTTGTGTTACTCCTGCCGTGGGAACATAAATCTGTTTTCGCAGTCACATTGTGGGGACCTGCCTACTTTTTGAGGACAAAAACAAAGTCTCCACAATGTAAATCATAAAATGTTTTTATGAAGACTTCGTTAAAGATTCATATGCGTTTAGGTTAAGTTTGGGATTAGGCTTAGTCTCCAGAAAATGAATGTAAGGCAATGCAATGTCCTCTGAAGGGATAAAAAACATGATTATGCGTGTGCGTTTGTGCGTGTGTGTGTGTGTGTGTGTGTGTGTGTGTGTGTGTGTGTGTGTGTGTGTGTGTGTGTGTGTGTGTGTGAGAGAAAGAGAGCTTTGTCCTTCCTGACCACACACACTACCAACCTTGCCAGGGAGGGATTGTATTTTCCACGGTTGACTGATGCCACCGCACTTTACAGTAAAAGTATGACCTGGACTGTTAGACACACACACACACACACACACACACACACACACACACACACACACACACACACACACACACACACACACACACACACACACACACACACACACACACACACACACACACACACACACACAGGTGGAGAGCTTCTGGTACCATATGTTCCAGAACACACTGATTCATGCAGGTTCACTGCGTCAGTCAGAAAACTGTGAACAGATTTGCGGTGTTGAATCTTATCTGTCCGTTGAACCCTTTAACATCCCACCTTTACTATCACTGTCCATCCTAATGTTTCTAGTTGTTAGGAAGCTTTGGCAACTTCTTGACTCACTTCGATTCAAATTTTTGGTGTCGTGATGTAATTTTGATACGATAGGAAATGGAGTTTCTATTATTTTGGCTCTTACTCTACTTTCCTTGCCGACTGAGCTGCAAATGAATAAATGTCGGATGGTTCAGCTCGCTGTTCTTGAGGAGGACTGTTGTCTGACTAACAGCAGTCAAGGTTTCCTTGGAAGCATCTTACGGTCTTCTTCTTGTATAAGATAAGCACGACTTATGCTCTATCTAATGCATATAATATGATTTTGTAGTGCTTGTTTCAATAAAATTCAAAGTCGGCTCGACCGGCTACTAGCTTCCCCCGTGTTGCACTATTTGCATGTCAGGAAAATTGGAATCGCTTATATTTGAATTGCTAAACTTAAATTGCTTTAAAATACTACACTTGCACTATGCAAATGACAGATGAAATACATGCTATTTGTGGGTGGGGGGGGGAAGAGGAGGAGGAGGAGGAGGCATGATTATTTTTTGTCTTGTGACAGAGGACTGACTCAAAGAGGAAGAACTCTTGACTGTCATCATCCTGCAGGCAGAAAAGGTTAATGACGACCACTTGTCAAGACTTCACCGATAAAGCCGTCTTAATTCAAAGAAAATGTAGCGGCGTGTGTGTCAGCTTTACCTCCACATCTAAAGATGATTCTGTAAAAAGCACAGAAAGTACAGCCGCTGCAAAATCCTTTGATCCATTAGATCCGGGACATGGTTAGCCTAGCTTAGCGCAAAGACTGAAAACAGGGGGAAACTGTTAGCTTTGGTTTATTGACCGGGGGAGAGGGGAATGGGGGGAGGAGGAGGAGGAGGGGGGGAGGAGAGAGAGAGAGACCACCGTGAACAACTCCAAAATGTTGTCGCCATTTCCACCACATGTAACATGTTTCCCCTGAGTGAGAAACGCTGTCCGCCACTTCAAACACCAAAACCCTCTCAGCCCTCCGGCTCCCGGTGACCGCAGCAGCTCTCGTGTCTTCACTCGCCCACTTAGCATGTTGGGAAGACGACGCACGCTCCCAGAAACAACTCAACATCGCCAACAAAAGTTCAAAAAAATATCACCAAATGTCTTGAAGCCGTGGGCTGACCGGGGATGCCTCGTCTCCCGAACTCCATTTATTACATTCTTATAAGCGCCACGTTACGCAAACCCCCCCCCCCCCCGGGACGCTCGGTTGCAACAGAATAACATTTTCTTTTTCTTTATTTTATTTTCCTGCCAGTGGAGTTTTTTTTCTTTTTTTTTTCCACTTCTCACCGCATTTGAAACCGTTTCCTCTCATTGTCTTGTTTCGTTTCCTTCGGTTCTCTGTTAAAAAAAATTGTAAAAGCGACGCAAATTCACGACGCGTCCGACAGCGCGAGCGTCGGCCGTCCGGTTTCCAGGTGAGGAAGTCGTGTCAGGACGCGGCGCGGCGCGGCGCGGCGCGCCTCCGCTCGCGGCGGGCCGACGCAGCGGAGCGTCACCGAATCGGCGCTAATGAGGAATCATCTCATTAGGCATCAGCGCAGTGGGCTGAAGCTAAGCTGATCAGTGCCTGCCGTCTTCTCCCACACACATTAACGCCTGTGGAGATATCGCAGCGGATCGCTCTCAGCTGGTTGCGGCTGGTGCCGAGAGTGATTCAGCAGCTGGAACTCAGATCGTCCTGTCGGCTTCAGCTGGGTAAGGGTCGTTAAGGTCAAGGAGAAGGTCTCTCTATTTTCCTTGACATACATGTGATAAGTAAGCTTTTTTAAAAAAAAAAAAAAAAAAATTATTTATCCGAGCATAACATCATTTCTGTTTAATGTCTTAGTGTGGAGCCTAATTTGCGCAAGAAAGACACAAATCAAGAGAAAAGGGGAAAGAAGACAGTCCGGTCCTGCCCGCTCTGTCATCACATATAATATTAATGCAGCTGCATTTACGATATAGTTGTTCTCATTTGCACATTTTTCTAATCAAATGAACCAAAATACAGGTTAATAGACATGATATATATGACGATATTAACGTGCAAACAATTGGCCGTCTGTATTGCACACGACTCTCTAAATGGCTATAATGCACACGGCCAGAGATCCTTCAGTTCTACAAACTAGTAATGATGCGTTTTATCTGATGCCGTCATTGTGGGGTCATTCTTATGCTCCCTTAGATGTATTATAGGGCGCATCATGGAAACATGACACGCACTGAAAAACTTTGGCTCACTTGAAAAGTCAGTGATCACAAAAAAATATTTGACGTTGATTCAATGTGTTAGTTTACATTCTATCCAAATAAAAAAACAACAACCAGAACCATAAATTCTAGGGGTTCATTTAAATGGACAGACTTATAATTTTCAGCTATGAAGTAGGTATATAAATGACAGATGGATGGATGAAAGGTTAGCTGCCTAAAATAAAACTACTTTTGATCATTAGATGCTTTCTAAGATTTTATTAATGCATCGATAGGCTGCCAGAAATGAGTATTTATTAAGGTTTTTCTTTCGTTGAAATAAATATAAGTAAATATTTAAACTCTTTTTGTCGCTCAAAGACAGATTGTGTGTAAGAGCCGTAGAAAACAAGAAAACAGGAGGAAGTCAGCTGATGAGGAGATTATAATAACCTGAAACTCACTCATTAACAGGAGATGACTTCGGCAGGCAGGCAGGCAGGCACGCGCGCGCGCGCACGCACGCACGCACACACACACGCACACACACACACACACACACACACACACACACACACACACACACACACACACACACACACACACACACACACACACACACCCAGCAGCTCCCACCTCTGCAGCGTCTCCCTGCCTCTACCTACCTCGTTAACAGTGTGATTAACAGACCTTATTAAGGCTGCTAAATTTAAAACAACAGTTCCTCCACAGTGCAATTAACACAGCAGAGGAGATGAAGGAGGAAGAGGAGAACGAGGAGGAGGAGACATTTCATCATATTGAGTGATTTGTATTGGTCGGCAGTTTTGGGAAGTTTTACATATTAATCCACTGAATTTAACGGTAAATTACTGTTTTAAACTTTATGTGAATATAACCAGAACATACAGAAAGATAATTTTCACTTCATCAATGACTTTTTGGAGTGTTTTGATTGACAGGTAGTCTTGAGACCATACTTACACGTTTACGTGGCATAAATAATATAATTATTGAAAGAATCAGCATTTTTGCAAGGGCAAATAAAAGAAAAGATGCATGGATGAAGCGAGAAAAAAAAAAAAAAAGATTCCCTGAGGACATTTGGAAATTGAAAAATGTTACTGTCGGAGAACCAGACGTGATCAACAAGGAACACTTGTGTGTAAAATGAACATGCCTTCAAAAGGCTACTGCTGTCCGCTGATTGAAGGATAAAACTCACGTCATTTTATGTTTTTCCAGTTGTAAACAAATCTCCTTAAAAGACCAAAGTCAACAGTGTCTTTCAGTATGATACCTCTTTCCTCCCCAACAATTGACTCCTCTCCCCTCAACCTCCCCCCCACCCCCACCCCCCTCCTCCCGCCACCGTACCGTCTCTGTCAGGTTAAACACAGTAATTAAGCGTGTTTTTCGAGGTGATGAGAGTCCATTGTGACGCTCCGACAGCAGGTGTAATTTTCTCCCCTCGCCTCAATCATCTCCGACAGGTGGAGCTGTGGGTGGGACAGCCTCCAATCACCATCATCACCATCATCACCATCATCACCACCGTTGTCATCATCATCGGCAGCGTTTTTTTCTTTTAAAAGTCTTTTCAGTAAAAAAAAAAACCCGGGGTCCAGGAAAAAATTAGCACGAAAACACACACAGGATTACACACAAACACACACCCAGCAACTAACTGACTAACCTCCATGAAATCAAGCAGCTGCAGGGTAAAAACTCCTCCACCTTCTAAACCAGCGGCTTAGGAAAAGAGAGCAAATTAGGATGGCGGGATCAAAAGAGGAAAAAAAAATAAAAATCACCGGAGGTATACAAGCCAACTGCGTGTGTGTGCGTGCGTGTGCGCGCGTGCGCGAGTGTGTGTGTGGGTGTGTGCGCGCGCGCGTTGGCTGAAGCAAGTCAGGTGAGACAGACTCGGGGCGGGTTTGTTGTTTGCTCGGCAGAAAATGTTTGGAAGTGCTCGGCTAAACGTGCTGACACAGAGGGAGAGAGAGCGAGAGAGTGAGATGGATGAGCAGAGGAAGAGGAGGAGAGAGGGATGAAGAAGAAGAAAGTGTGTTTTCTAGCCTCCTCGGGGTGCTCTGCACAGACGTGAAGGAGGATGTAAATGAAAGAGAACTTTTTATGTTTTTTTTTTTTACTGCTGGCGTTTAACATTCCTCTCTCTTTACATGTCTCACCCCCGTCACTTTCTTGATCTCAGAGCTACTTATTCTGATCAGAAGAGGAGTCTGAGCCTCAGTTTCCTGATCAGCACCTTTCCAAGAAACTTACAGCAGTTCAAGACGTCGTTACAGAAGTCACAGCAGCCAGAAAGGAAAAGCCGGATAATCTTTAGACGACCACACATACACCAATACGATGATTTTCTTGCAGGTTTTTTAGGGTTGCTGGTTATTTTCTTCTTAAATTTTAAGCTTTTTTTTTTTTTTTTTTTTTTGGGAGCGATGGAGGATTTCTACCAGACAAAACACCCAAATATGATCAGTTATAGCTCCACATCCGTGAGGCTTTTAAAGACGGACACTTTGGAGAATTTTGAATTCTCCCGATCGTCATCACCAGGCCAGAGTGAAATCTAGAAACTCCAGCTAGTTAATTGCTATTGGACAAGTGTCTTAAAATCACATTAAAAAAGTGTCTTTATTCTCTGTATTTTTTTTTAATAATGGTGGAAAACTGATAGCTTAGTGCTGTGTTCAATTAATCGCAGAGGTAGAAAATTCCCAAGTTGAATATTTCAAGTTCAAGTCAACATGGCTTGACGGTGAGAAACGTGTGTTCGTTCTGCAAGGCAGAATATGAACATTTGCAAAGTCAGCAGAGCTGAATTTGATGCATGAAGGAAACAGAAGATCACCAACAGATATAAGAGTCTACCACACGTATTATATCAATTAATCAGAATATGTCATTTTGGTGGAAGCTGCCATGTTGAGTGACATCAGAACATTTGCTTCTGGTGAAGTCAGGCTGCATGAAACTGGCTCGAGTTTCCCAGCTCAGACTGGGAGAGCTGTTCCAGACATTTCCAAGTGGGTGATCAGTAATGTCGAAGTTTCTGGAGTTGTCTAGAACGCAGCATCAGAATCGCCCGAAATCATCAGAACCAATGAAAAGCTCAGGTTGAAGGTTTGAAACAGCACGATCGTAATTTATAATGACAAACAGTCTTCAGTTATTCTGTTTTACCCTCCTGTGTTAAAAAAAAAAAAAACTCTGCAGCTCCGCGTCCTCTCCACCAACTCACCACTATCTTGGCGTCCCGGACGGTGTTTTCCGGCACGGTGACCCAGTACTCGGGCTGCTCCCAGTGCGGCGGCTGGTTGTGGACGTTGGTGATGATGACGGTCAGCTCCACGGAGCTGCTGCGGTTCCCTCCGTCCGACGCCACGATCTGCTGGTTGATCCTGGACGTCTGCGGGGAGACGGACGGGGAAATGATCGAGGTGAGTGCTGCTTCTTTTATTATTTTGTTTCGGGTTGTAATTCAGGTTTTCACAACTATTGTTTCTGAAGAGAACATTTTCCTTTTCTCAACTCAATCAAGCAAATGTAAAGACACTTTTTTTTTGGTGCTACTTTTGAATGTTTGTGATTGAAACTTGGTCCTGTTATCTTCAAAATCAAATTTTGGTGATCAAGCAGCAGTTTGACGGTTGGGAAATGCCGCCAAACACTTGTAAAATCAGTAAATATTGGAGCAGAGCGGAAAAGAAAAAATGATCTTTTCAGTTTGTTTGTTAAAAAGTGAATAAAGAAAGCGGGTGGGGGTAAATCTGCCTTTACTAAATTATTGACTGAAGTGCTGTTTAAAAAGAAGTGAGAGGCAGAGACGAAGAACAGAGAGGAGATGACAGTGACAGAAGAAGAAGAACAGTCGGCATCATTCATTGTAGACGTTTGTTTAACGGACGGATTCACTTCACTGTGGATTATCAGTCTGACTTTGTAAGATTGAACAAAGTAGAGGAAACAGCCATTAAAGATTTACGACAACAGTCTGTTTGATGGAACTTTTATTCTTTCCACTGGAAACTCAACCTGCACCGTCATCATCTGCACAGCTTTGTGTACAGGCAGAGGATAGACTGATTTAGACATTATCCCTCTTGTTGTACAGATGGTCAAGCTATGTTTTACATGAATTTATGTTTTTGTGATCTGGATCAACACTGTCTCCAAGAAATTACTTTCATACAGTATTATATAAAACATTATTGGTGATCAGAGTAACTGCTGTCTGGATTATGTTGAACTTTAGAAATGACCAGAGAACACTTTTGAAAGAGGGAGGAACATTTTTTTGCTTGGTGTTACCTGATCAATTGGTGACAGCTAATAGGGATAACACCTTGAACCCATTGAAAATCCAGGCGTGGTTTGGTCCATTTTAGGTCTAAATTAAATCTATGAAGAGGCTGTTAGTGTGTTTCTGACCTGTGAGATGGGGTGGTTGACATAAATCCAGCCGGTGCTTGGGTTGATGTGCAGGTAAGCCGGCTTCTGATTGGATAGCGAATAGGTGATGGCCGAGTTGCTCCCCTGGTCATCATCGTGTGCGGCCGCTCGCAAGAAACTAGTTCCGACTGGAGTGTCCTCCCTCAGGAAGTCTGAGAGGGAGAAGAGATTGACTGTCAGGTAGAAGATTAAACACCGTTGATGTAAGTGGTACCAGCCGCAACTACTGCTGCTACTATTGGGACAATTATCACTAATAAACCGTAACTTGTTTTATGTCTACTTCTTCTGGTAGTGCTACAACATGGACTGCCACTACTGGTTGGGTAACTGCTGAAAGTACTGATAGTGCAACTACTACTGTTGTTACTACTACTATCCTTGTCTTTTTACCGCTTAACCTAATAGTCTGGCTACAGCTGATAAGGCCTACGACTGATATTACTGCCACTACTGGTACTTGGGCTGCTTGTATTGCTACTGTTACTGACACTGCTACTACTGGTAATAGGAGTACTGCCACTACTCGTGTCACTACTAATGGCACTCATGCTGCAGATGATTTTACAACTACTTCTTTTCTTCGACAACTCCAACTAATGCTAATGCTACAAGTACTGCAATACCGCTGTTGATACTATTACTACCACTAGTGTGTGTCACAGCCGGTGACACAAATATGACTTCTGCAAGTGCTATTACTGGTACTGGTAGGTGTACTGCTGTAAGTACTGGTACTAGTACTAATACTATATTGTTCCTATTCCTTGTAATACCACAATTACTGCTACTGTAATGGCATTGCTACTGAAACTACCTCTTCTTCTGGCACAGGTTACTACTGGTACTTCTACTACTTATATTACTACAGGTACTTTTACTATCAGCACTTGTACTGATGCTGGTATTATTTGTACTGCTGCTACTATGGTTACTTGTACTGCTAAGTACTTTTGCAGCTGCCAATTGAGATACTGCTAATGCTACAAGTGTTACCTCTCTACTGGTAATACTACTACTTCTGCCACTACTACTGCTTCTAATACTAACAGTACTTCAGCTACTGCTAAAATTATTAGTGCTACAAATTAATACTGTTGGTGCTCTAAAAGGAGTATAATTTTAAACAGTGCTTATATTTGTGTATTTGGCACCGTTTGTCTCGCAATTAATCTTTACTTCCACAGTGCCAATGGACGGATTATTGAAATATAATATAATTGAAATATATAGGGTCTGGGTACAGACCCTGGGGGCCGTATAAGGTTCAGGGGGCCCCTGGGCCAGAACCTCTGTTTGAATTGACTCAATTTTTCTTGTTGGAAAGTCAATCGAACAACTACGAAGAGACACAAAACAATCAAAGAGATGCAGAACAACTGCAGAGAGAAACAAAATGACTGCAAAGAGACATGAAACAACCACAAAGAGGCATAAACATCAGCAAATAACCCCCCCCCCTCCAAAAAAAACAAAAAATAAAGCAAAAGTTATATATTTAAACCAGCATGTCGCGTCTCCATTAGATGACCATGATGCAGCGGCTCCAACTAAAATCAGATTCTGACTTGTGCTTTAGTTTGAAGCATGACCAGTGAATTTCATTCAATTTGACTGAACGCAGTGTAACAGCATGTTCTGTGATGGTAAGCAGATATTATAATAATGGGAACACAGCGTTGTGTTGTGTCAGCAGTGTGTCACCTCATTTTGTCATTTCTGGGTCTCACTTTGCAAAGTCAACAGATGCATTTTTTTAATTTATGAATATAACCTCCAATCCTGCTGACTGTGACGCGTGTCAGCGCTGATCAGACGACAAAAAAAAAACAACGAGCAGATGGGAGGTCGGCCTCCGCATTTCCCTCTGTAATACTGCATTTCAAGCATTGTGTCAATAATGTCTTTTTCACATTTGTGGGTTTCGCTGGATACATTTCAACTAAATAACCACGTCAGATCCTGCTGAGTCTAATGTGTGTCACAGAGAAACAACCAAAACAACCAGGAGGAGCAGACGCAGGATTTCTCTGCCTCTCAGAGTTCACTGCAAGAAAAAAAGGCAGCTTGGATCACGATGGTGGATAATGCCGCACTTTCTTTCTTCTGTTCAAGGCAATTCATATCAACAATAAAATCTGGAATCTCTGCCTTGCTCATGAGCTTTTCTCAACCTAACCAAACAACCTGTGAGCGCACTAAACTTTGATTTATTGTATGGAGTTAATTGATGAATAACTGTTCGTACCGTTTTTTTTTTTTAAAGCATTCTTTGTTTACTTTTTGTGTCTGTTGGAAAGTGCTGTGTATATATGAATGAAAAAAAAAAAATTATTTTGCATTACAGCCACTATGACTTAGATAACCCAGATAAGCATGAGAAAATAAGTACACTGTATTTATAAATTTCGAAAATTAGACTAATTTCTATTGATTTTATTGATATTTTACTCAATTATTTATAGTTTTCCAAATGTATTCTCACTTGTTTGAAATATTTACCTATAATTGTTATAAATGGTTGCTCTGCTCTGGTTGAATGGTCTGACCTTATATAGCGCTTTATCACTTTAGCAAGAGCGACCATGCAAGATGCCTTCCATCAGGAGCAACTTAGGGTTCTGTGCCATGCCCAAAGACACTTCGGCATGTGAACGGGAGGACCCGGGGATCTAACCGCCAACCTTATGGTTGGCTGGTGACTCGCTCTACCATTTGAGCCACGGCCACCCAAGTCATTTTTTTTTGTGTGTGTTTGGTATATCGTTCCCAACCGATGCTTGGCCAGTTTAGTTGTGATTTCAAATATGTTCTGGACCCAAAAGTTGATTCACTTTCGGAACCAGAAAAATACCAGAGCCTGAAGTCGAAACCGTGACAACGCCATCAGTTGTAGTTTCTTTTTAAAGAGGGAAAAAGAATGGAAATAATCAAGAAACCATTTTACATAATTTACATACTTGCATCTATGTACTGTATGCATAATATCCCTCTCTGGCTCATGTAACTATATAAAATGCTAAAAGATTGCAGGTAACAAAGTATGATTTGTCATCTTTCTCGGTTCCGCAGCAAACAGCCCAGTTTTGGTTGTAGAAGCAGTATTAGCATTTCACAGGCATTTATTTACTTTTTATTCAACCTGTCAGAAAGTCTGCTTGCAAAATATACTTTCAATGTAGTACATCTTTATATATCGCAATATTTAAGAGTACTCTGGTATGTTGGGGAGGTTTGTGGTTTTCTTTTTGATGCACAGAAAAATACCAATATATTTTCAAGGAGTTTTAAACCTACTCTAAATTTAAATTACTTTTATGTTCACAGGCATCTGAAAGTTGTTTCTTCTGCCAGAGGCTCACTTTACAGTAAACAGGCTCCTCTGGAGGAGAAGAAAACTCAGCATATGTTACAGCTAATAGAAAGTAAAGAAGGAAAAAAAAAAAAAGGAGAGAAAACACCCGAGAGCTGCTGATCACGCCGTCCCTGAAGCCCAAAACCTTTTTCTCCGTGCTGCATGTGGATAAAGACTGTAAGATAAATAACAAGCAGACTAAACAAGAGCTGGTTTCTAGCTCATTTCATTCATCTGTGCAGGAAAACCCTCAACACACACACACACACACACACACACACACACACACACACACACACACACACACACACACACACACACACACACACACACACACACACACACACACACACACACACACACACACACACACACACACACACACACACACACACCAATGGTAAATGAATGCATGTCCCAGAAACATTTCAATCTGCCTGTTAAATAGTTAATGAGCCACACTGTGCGTTTCCCTAATCGGACGAGGAGAACTTCTGACACGACGCTTATCAAAACACATATTTGCACACATAGTAAACAAACACGGACCTGTGGGAGCCGGCAGCGAATATTTCATCAGTCTTAAGAGCTTTCCAGGATTACAAGGATGCAGATTGATGCGCGATGACAAACAGAAGGCTTCCACACTTCACCTGCTCCCTTCGAACTGAGGTTGACATTGAAACACATACAGGAGGGTTCGTGTGGAACAGCAAGTGGACAGATGGGAGCGTGGGCGACTCCAGAGGGGAAGAAACCTTTTAACCCCGAGTGTGTCACCACCTTGTCTTACACTTTCAGATATAGAAGATAGAATAAAATCCACCTGATGAGAGGCTGAGCTGAGGATCAGAGACAGAAAACTGCTTCTGGATCTCTAAACTGTAGTACTAAGTGTACAAATGGTAGTAAAGCTAGTATTACAGGTAGTAGAAGACGTAGTGGTAGTACTCGTACTCACAAGAGGTAGAAGTAATAGTAGTAGTGACTCTGATAGTAGTAGCAATGCTAGTACTCCCACAGGTAGTAGTACTAGTTATAGTAGTGTTACCAGGAGCAGTACTCACACTGGTAGTAGTACTACAAGTAGTAGCGGTAGTAATAGCAGTACTGAGACTAGTAGTAGCAGTAGTAATAGTAGTACTCACACTGGTAGTAGTAGTAATAGTAGTACTCACACTGGTTGTAGTAGTAATAGTAGTACTCACACTGGTAGAAGCAGTAATAGTAGTAATAGTAGTACTCACAATAGTAAAAGTATGAGTACGAGTAGTAGTAATAGTAGTACTCACACTGGTAGTAGTAGTAACAGTAGTACTCACACTGGTAGAAGCAGTAATAGTAGTAATAGTAGTACTCACACTGGTAGAAGTAGTAGTAGTAGTAATAGTAGTACTCACGCTGGTAGAAGTAGTAGTTATAGTAGTACTCACATTGGTAGCGGCTGTTCTCAAACTTGGGGTCGTTGTCGTTCTGATCTGAGATCAGCACCGTGATCTGACAGATTCCGATCAGCGGCTCTTCGGCCTGATCGGTGGCCGTCACCGACAGCGTGAACTCCCTCTGACGCTCCCGGTCAAAACTCACCGCCGTGGTGATCACACCTGACGAATGCAGGGCGCACGTTACCATGGCAACGGCTGCACTTAGCATCTGTACTTGTTTATCTAACTGTAAAGATTTCCTGACCCCATCCAATAGCTACGGTGGACTTTTCACTGCAGATGACATTTCTCACGCAAGTGTTTTAAAAAAAAAAATGTAAGTAGTATTGATATTGAGTGCTTCTCTGGAACCTACCAGTGTCGGGATCAATGTCAAACCCGGAAGACACTCCGTCTCGGTGCATGATGCCGTATTTGACCTCTCCGTTGACCCCCATGTCGGCGTCATGGGCCTGGACGCGCAGGACTAAGGTCCCCGGTGGCAGGTTCTCCAGAACCGCTGCGTTCAGACTGTAGTTCTGACACTGAGACCACAAACAGCACAGTCAGGGAACCGAACACGCGCGTGTGTGTGTGTGTTTTTTTAATAACTGTACTCATAATAAAACACGATAAATTCAGTCACCTCCTGGAACATCGGCTTGTTGTTGTTGATGTCGTTGATTCCCACGATGACCTGCGCTGAGCTGCTGAGCGGGTACGGTCCACCTGACGCGTTGTCATCGGTGGCGGTGATGTTGAGGACGTACTGCGGGCCCCTCAGCTGTGGAGGCGGACTCCGCCGCAGCTTAATGATGCCTGCGCACACAGACATGCGTAAACAGCAGAGCAAACGGAAATAAGTCGATCTACCCAAGTACTGCACTTGGGAACAAGAACATGTACTTTTACTTGAGAATTTACATTCTATGCCGCTTCTTATGTTTACAGCAAAAATGATACTTTAAAAACAAATTATTTATTTAATTAACCCAAAAAATGTCACAGTAATTACTTGTGCACTTAAGCAGTGTATTAACAACGGATTTCCATCTCTAATGCCTCTTAGTTTACACTTGTTGTTTTGATATTGAATAGCTTTGTGATCCACCCAAGCGGCAACCAGCAGTGACGTCTCCCATAGGTTTGTGAACGGCCGTTATGAAGCCTCGAGTTCGGATTTTGCCCGGCGCCATTTTGCTAGTCCCGATCGCTTTGGAGCCGGAAGTGACCATATTTGGACAAACTGAGGGGGAGCGTGCGGTTGATCTGACCCGACGATACTACACCACGCCAACCGATAGCTGAAACCTGATTCCACCACAGGCCTGTCAATCAAACAGACACGCCCCCCCCCAAAAAACAACAACAACAACAACACTCTTTTTGAGGCTTAGTTTATAATTAATGACGGGATTATTTTCAGATGGACCGCTAGAAAAGTAATTAAGACAAGTCAATCATTTGGTAAAAAAAAGATACATCAGTAAACAGTGAAAAACGGGTTATATTATGTTCAGTTTATCATCAAAGACCAAGAAAACCAGAAACTCTTTTTAAAAGTATCACAATTGTCATTTGACAAAAAGTATAAAATTTCAGCTCTCTATGTGAAGTTGAGCTTTTCCTGTCGGAGTTTCACTGCCTCATCGTCCAAAATGGCAAGTATAAATAACAACTGACACGTGGAGCTTAAAGACAATGCAGATGAAAGCTGCGTTGTGATGTCGGCTGATCTGTGGGTCACCAACAGCAGCGACTGTCGGCACACAAAAAAAAACCTCCATATTATTCTAACATAGGCCAAAAACAAATGTCATAGTTTTTTCTGCGCTAACAATCGCTTCCACATTAACATAACAGAGCAGCGGAGCAAACAAACAAACAAATAAGCAGCTTTGGTAGCAACATGAATAGAGACACGGAGGCTGGGAGGGAGCGAACACATCTACATGAAAATACTTCACAACGCTTTGAAGTGACAAAGCAGAACAGCCGAGCAAGCCAAAGGCCATCTGCTGCTGGAGTGTGTGTGTGTGTGTGTGTGTGTGTGTGTGTGTGTGTGTGTGTGTGTGTGTGTGTGTGTGTGTGTGTGTGTGTGTGTGTGTCTGTATGTGCGTGTGTGTGTGAGTGAGTCTTAATATATCATTTATGTGCAAATGTTCATGTTTATATCTGTTTGTTGATGGACACGTGTGTGTGTGTGTGTGTGTGTGTGTGTGTGTGTGTGTGTGTGTGTGTGTGTGTGTGTGTGTGTGTGTGTGTGTGTGTGTGTGTGTGTGTGTGTGTGTGTGTGTGTGTGTGTGTGTGTGTGTGTGTGTGTGTGTGTGTGTGTGTGGCAGAGCAGTGGAGCAGGGCATGCTGGGTGATAAGAGAGAGAGAGAGAGAGAGAGAGAGAGAGAGAGAGAGAGAGACAGACACACACACATGCAAAGATAAACATGCAAAACATGACTGAACATCACAATGCTGCACGTGAACTTTATCTTAAAGAAGTCTTTCTCTGACTGACACACACACACACACACACACACACACACACACACACACACACACACACACACACACACACACACACACACACACACACACACACACACACACACACACACACACACAAACTTTCTATTTTTGTGAGGACATTCATTGACATAATGCGTTCTGTAGCCCCGCGCCCTGACCCCAACATAAACCAATATTTTCTTCTTTTTTTTTTTTTTTTATATAAATGCATGTATAACAACATAAAAGCCACTAAATAGAAATAAAACAGATGCGACAAGAGAGGTCATCCAAACACACAACACAAGACATACAGAAACACTAAGAAATGCAATACGATTTAAAACTATAATAGAAAATAAAAAACACACAAGACGACAGAGCATTCATAAATCAGTGGACATTACAAAAGCAAAGAAATATGAAATAATAAACTTTGCTTTAAATTTTTTATCATACATCATGAATTAAACATGATGACAATTTCTTTTTACATTTTTGATTGGATCACAAATTCATGAAAATGTGACGTATTAGTCCTTATCTGGTCACCTCGATGTCCATCTACAGACTAAAAGATGAGAATGTGTGTGCAACGGTTTTCCGGAAAGGTAAGGTGGGCGCTTGTTTCGTGCACCTCTACATGAGCTGCATCCCACATTCTTGGTCCTATTCTCGCACATGAAACAATAGGTCTTTACTTTTTCATGTAGTTCAGCCAAACACAATTAACAGAGCAGCTCTTCTTCCTGTTGTTGCGCTTTCTAGTGCGCATGTCGAAGGTGTCTCCATACATGCATACCTGCAGATCGAAGTATGTAACCGTGAATCGGTCTTCAACCAGCGGCCAAAATGTCCTCAATTCTAATTGGTCCTCACAAAGACAGACGCACAAATAATTAAATGAGTCACCCACCGAGGAACACAGAGGAGATGATGAACTGTTTGTGTGTGTGAGTTGTAGTGATTATGAATATGTGTGTATTCATGTTCTTTTTATTTATGCATTTGTGTGTTCGTGTGTGTCTTCCAGGGGGTTCACTGGCCTCGTTAATGCTACCGAGCTTGAGCCCCAAATACTCATTGCCATGGCAACAACCGCTTGACTGTGTGTGTGTGTGTGTGTGTGTGTGTGTGTGTGTGTGTGTGTGTGTGTGTGTGTGTGTGTGTGTGTGTGTGTGTGATCTGCATGGTGCAGTGGTCTGAATGCAGCTGAGTGTGTGCATGTGTGTGAAAGTGATTGTATTGTTTGTGTGTGTCAGAGCTATCTGTGTGCTAACAAACATGTCGCTGATCATTTGTGGGTTTTTGTCCTCTTAGAAGCAGAGCAGGATGCTGATGTTGGTCCACATCAGGATATCTCCACAACAACTAGTTAGAGGAACATGACATTTACTGATCATATCCATTATATATTTTAATGATCTTTTCTAATGAACCTTCACAGGAAACTTTTAGCTTTTTTTTTATATTTATTTTTTTAATTTTTTTTTTTTTTTTAGCTCATTTTCTCTTTTCTAGTCTTTGTACTGATATGAAGCTAATTTGTCGTTGTGCTTTGTGTTCTGACTTTTAGCTGCTGTATTAATGAACCATTAGCATTAATGCATAGATATATAAATCCACATAATACACACTTTCTTCACGAGTGATTCATTAACTCGAAGCAGCAGCTCAACATTAATTAGCTTCAACATTAGTTACTCTTTTTGTGCCGCCTCAAGTAAAGTCGTCATCATACTGAGAGGTTAAACTAATTACTTCAAAGCTATAAAGATTCTCGTCTTTAATGTAATCAGCAAAATGCTACTTGATGCAAAAAAATACCTGCGTCCAGTCTGATTGCAGCCTTGTGTTGTGTTTATATGAAAAATGATTTTTTTTTTTTTTTTTAATTGTGTGCAGCCATCGACTCTCCCTCACCTTTCTGGTTGTCCAGCAGGAAGTTGCTGTCCTCGTTGCCGCCGGTGATGGCGTAGGAGACGGCATCTCCGTCCGGGTCGTTGGCGTGGACGATGGCGACCAGCGTGTCCGGACCGGCATCCTCACTGAGGAAGGTCTTATAACTGACAGAGAGAACGAGAGAGAGAGAGAGAAATGACTAATCATGACTGTGTATAACTGAAACTTGGTTGAAGCGAAAAGTTTAAAAAGTAAAGAAAGATATTAATTAAAACGAAAGAGGAGAAGGAGACAAATAGAGAAAGAGAGAAGAGGTTAAAAAGACATATGAAAAGGGCAACTAAGTGCAAAACGGGAGCAAAGAGGAGAAAACAAGATAAGAAATATTTAATACAAACTAATGCCAAAGTGAGGAGGAAGTGCAATAAAAGAAACTCCAAAGTGTGAAGCAGACAGACAGAGCAGTGAGAGGAGAGGTGAAGATGAAGTGAAAACAGATGGAGGAGAACAGCGAGATTAAAAATAGATTTTGAATTAAAAACAATCTTAATTAGCAGACTGACTCTGTGGGCGAGAGACCCAGACAAGCGACAGGAGCGAGGCAGAGAGAGAGAGAGAGAGAGACAGAGAGAAGCTGACTGCTGATGTTCGTTATTAAACAGAAGTCAAATTAACGATGCAAAAGGTGATAAAGAGTCGTAAAGGAAGTTGCTGGGAAAGTGGAAAAAAATTACAAAGACTCCTACACGCTCTGGGAGAAGATTGGCGCCTCGTCGTTGCTATTGGCGACGCGGATGCGGACGGAGGCGGTCCCGGTGCGCGGAGGCGTCCCCGCATCCACGGCGACCACGACGAACTCGTAGATGTGGTTAGGCCGCTCGTAGTCCAGGCGCCGCGCGGGGCTGACCACGCCCCCCGACGTGATGTCAAAGTCACCGCTGGGAATGAAGTAAGAGAGCTCCGAGTTCACGCCGGAGTCACAGTCCCGGGCAAGAACTGAGGTGAGGAGGGGGGAGAGGTGGAAGGGGGGGGGGTATGGGAGGGAGGGAGAGGAAGATGGGTGAGTAAATGGGGGGGTGTTTAGGTTAATAACAAGAAGAAGGAAAAAAGGAGGGAAAGAGGGGGAAAAAAAGAGGAAGGGAAAAGAGATAAGGTCGACGAAGAGGAAAAAGGGGAAGAGGTAGGAAGGGGGAAAGATATATAGGTGATAGATATGGGGGAGAGGGACAGAGGTGGGAAATGAGAGGAGGAATAAGAAAAAGGGAGGAAGGCGAAAAGAAAAAGTAAAGTATGAGACAATGGAAAGGACAGGAAGAGGAAGGGAGAGGAGGAGAAGGAGGGAAGAGGAGAGAGAACGAGCCAGAGTTGAGGAGGAGTTGAGGAGGACAAGGGGGAGAGAGGTGAGGTAGGAAAGAAGGGGATCGAGAAAGAAAAGGAGAACGAAAAAGAGAGAAGGAGAAGTGCAAAGGAGGATGAAACAACAGAGACAAAAACAAGAAGAAGGAGCAGAGAGGTGAGATGGGGAAGGAGGAAGGAGAGGACAACCAGGGTGGGGGGGTTACGTGGGGGTGGGAGGGGGCAGGTGAGTATGGAGGGATGGAGATAAATGTTGAAGTGTGATGAGATGAAGAAGAGAGGAAAAAACAAAGAAGAGATATCGAAGAGCAGAATCGGGGCAAGGAAATGAACGAGGTGGAGGAAGGAAGGAAAAAAAAAAAGTAGAGAAGAAGTGGGCAACAAATGGAGAGAGGAAGAGACCAGAGACAGAAGAGGAATAAGTACAATACAAATAAATACATTAGTTTGTACACTTTGAATGCATGTATGAATGTGTGTGCTTGTATTATGTATCTGTATTCTATCTTTGTGAGGACCAATTGGTGTCTTGGGCCTTGAGGACATTTCTTTGGAAAGCGAAGACATCGTGGCCGGTTATCACTTCAGGACAGATTTTCAAAGAGCTGTTTGAGGATTCAGACTTGGTTTTCGGGCTCAGGTTTAGGGTAAAGGGCCCGCTAAGGCAATATGTCAACACGAGTCCCCAGAAAGATAGAAGTACAAATATGTGTGTGTGTGTGTGTTAGTATGTGTTGCTGGCTGTATGCCTAATAAGAGCAAAGCCTCGCTGAAGTTAGACTGTTTGATCTCCACCAGTCACCAGCAGCTATGACAGATGGCTCTGACACACATATATACACACACGCACACGCGCACCCACACACACGCACACACACGCGCACGCGCACACACACACACACACACACACACACACACACACACACACACACACACACACACACACACACACACACACACACACAATATACAAGTATAACCACAGGTGTGATGTGCTTGTGTTGTGTTCACTGACGGAGGGCAAATACTTTACCACAAGCTGCTCCACAGATCAGTGTGTGTGTGTGTGTGTGTACGCGTACGTGTGTGTGTGTGTGTGTGTGTGTGTGTGTGTGTGTGTGTGTGTGTGTGTGTGTGTGTGTGTGTGTGTGTGTGTGTGTGTGTGTGTGTGTGTGTGTGTGTGTGTTACCTTGCAGCAGTGAGGTTCCAGGTGCGATGCTCTCAGGTATGTTGTCTCTGGTGTAGATGGAGTGGAGGAACTCCGGTGTGCAGTCATTCTCATCCGTTATATGGACAACCACCTGCAGGGAGCATCTCACTGTTATCATCTGCTATTTTTACACAGCGGGTTTAGATTCAGTGTGATCGAGCAGCAGTGAACAGGTGAGTTACTTCATCACGGGGAAGAGGTCAAAAGGTCGTCTACGTTAAAGCTTTGCAAAAAAAATAAATAAAAAAAATGACTGAACGTTTTATTTCCGTAATATTTAGGTCACATGTACAAACACCGTTTAATAACTGGTGCAGTCGTTAAATATGGAGCAAGTTGTGACATTATACTGAGTATATTATACAGTATGAAAAGTATTTAGCCTAAAATACAAACTCTGAATGATGATCGTATTTATTGAAGCGCGTGGAAAAATAAACGTCTCGTTGAACTTCACTGTTGCGCCACCTTCAGCAGCAACAACTGTTTCAGGTGCTGTCACGTCTCAGAGGAGTTCAGGTCCGGACTTTGACGAGGCCACTACAAAACTTGAGCTCTATTTGTTTTCAGACCTTCAGAGGTGTTCTTGCTTTTACGATTTGGGATCATATGACCAAGGCTAACTGAGTTTGGCCAAATCAGCATCTATGATAGAGAAGTTTTACACCCAAACCTGTAAATTTCAATTGAATAACCTGAGTAATTAGATTTTTTTTTCATGCAGGTAAATTACATCTGTAAAAGGTCCATTTTGACAACATTGCCTCTGTACAACTGCAATTTTTCTTTGGAAGAGCCAGAGTTAATTGTTTTGATAAAAACTTTTCAACAAAAACAAAATAAAACATTTAAAACGAAAACTATGCTAAAAAAGTGAAGTGAAACTAATTGGCAATGTAAATGTGGCTGAATGGAGAAATAAATAATAATCATCGTATTTTAATTAAATCTCTTCCCTGGAAGTTGCTTTAACTACTTAACAGCTGCCCTAATGAGCAGCTTCTTTGAATTCATTCTCCTCTCGTACTGATACCAAAACAACTAGGACAAAACACAAAAGCATGTGGGCCAGAACACTGACACTTTTAAAAGATAAGCTAATGTTAACTTAATAACATTAGTCTGAGTTGAAATGTTTTGGTCTTATGCAAATTAGAAATCAGTTTTGCATCGTTTTCAGACATTTTTCAGCTCGTCTCAAGCTAAACCCAGAGAGTGACGAGATCAGAAATCCACCCCAGATTGATAATAACACTGACAATAAGCTGTGGAAATATGTTGTGGTCCAAAGAACTAGGTTTGGAAGTTTTGGTGTGACATAAGTTGGAGAAACTTTGGCTTTCGTAAATCGATGTTCCTGTTCTCCAAAATAATTCATGCAAACGTTATGAAGACAAATGTCTCCTGCTGGAGGAGAGAAACCCATTTCCATCCTGTCTCTTTCCCTCCTTTAAACCTCCTAAATCCTGAGCCTCTGCGTCGTAGCCTCTCCCTCGTTCCCGTCCAGTTCACCCACTATCCCGAGCTGCTGGAGCTCAAACCAAAAATGCTATTTTCCATTCCCATAAAGCCTGATTTAACTGGTGAGGCTGCAGACGCGACCACCTGAGCACATATTTCCTCCGCAGTCCCGAAACTTCGACACACCACCTGTTCGGTAATAACAGCGGGGCAGCGGAGGGGCACGCCGAGAGGATTTAGATGCACGGCTGTTTCTGCAAACACGCGCTGAATATTTAGAAGATTCAGGTGTAAACAGTAAGAAAATGGGTTATTATTTTCACTTCAGACCCAACATCTATGTTCTCGGCCAGAGAATTCTCCATATAAAAGATTCATACAAGAGGAAGAAGCAAACAAACACCTTTTTTTTAACCACAAAGACAAAAAAAAGTAGAAGCGCAAATTGCCTTCGGTATGGTGGTGCGAACAGTAATCACCTGACAATAGGAATTACCTGCAGTACAATCAGCTGCTTTCATTGCCTGCAGCTCATGATTTGTTCGATTTTTTTTCTTTCTTCTGACAAGAAAAAGTTTTATTTATCAAAAGATTTCAAAATGTTTCCTCTTGAGAAGGAACGGGGGGCATCGTGCATTTTATAAAACACACACGTCACCATTTTGTTTGAGAGACCCAGAAAAAAAGACCACTGTGGCAGTGAAATCTGCCAATAAACAGATTTGATAAGGGATTCATATAAAATGCTATAACATCACCGTCATGATTAACATTTGGTCTTTGGCTTCTTTCTAATTGTTATTTGAAAGTAATAAAGACACATATTAAAAAGTATTTCTTCTATTTTGATCACTCAACTCAGGATTTGTCGGTCGAGTAGCAGTGTTGACGTGACACTTGCGTAACAGTGATCCGGTCCCTACTCTGGTATTTGACCCGTTTTTTGCACTCGCTGTTTTGGGGTCTTTTTCTGCCTGTTTCCATTGATTCCTGATTATATTCCTCTATTTAATGCTGAATAAGTTCTCATGTAAACATCACATAACCATGGCCAACGGCTTGAATTGAAGAAAACACGCATAAATGACTCAAATGAGTTATCTACATAAACATAATACAACATTTTCTTAAGAAAAGTACTTCATTAATAGATTTGCACTTTTTTCTGGTTTACTGTGAACCTACAAAAATCTGAATGATAAAATTCTTTAAATTGAACATTTCCTGGTTTCTACACTTCTTGTCCACATGTGGAACAAATTTCTGCTTGATATGTAAAGAGATTAAAGCTTTGATGTCCACATGATACACTCAGATGTACAAAATAATAAAAGCAAAAGAGGGACTGGAAGACCTTTATGAATTACAAACCAAGAGTAGCCTATAAATTTCTAATTTAACAAATCTGTAGCTTATAAATTGCCCATAATTATGGACATATTTGCATGATACAGACCTTAGTTGTAGTTAAGTGGCAACTTGTATCACATGTAAACCAATTGCAGATGCTACACGCCAGAGTGCTACAGAAAGGGTTAAATAAAATATACATAGACAGATAGATAGTAACGCTGCTCAAACTACTGAACAAATCTGTTAGAGATGTTCATATGTTCAATTTTAGTAGTTACCAGTCAGCCAGTTAGCAGTATTTTCCATGTGCACGGTATACAAGATGCATATTATTTCCCAGTTTTGGCCAGAAAAACTCACTTATCACCTTATGAAATTGTCATTATAAACTTGTTAATAAACACCTGCCTACAGATGTCATCTATATCAATCTTCAACATCATCACGTTACCCATGAGTGTTTGCTGTACAGGTGGCTATTTTAAGTGTGTGATTTAAGATATGTGGGCGTGCGGCACCGCAGCCTTTGGTTGGAATTTACTAATTAATTTCCCCCATAAGGTGTGCTTGTGATTAGCTGAATAATTTGCAGCTCAATAACCGTCAGAAGAATTATCTCTGGCTTGACAGGAAGTGTCGGTGCGAAGCTGCTCGACGGAACGACGGAGCGAGGCTGACTTCATGCTGACGGTTTGTAAATGTCCGATAAAGCCGAAGGCTACAGAAACTGCGGAAGCTACAGTGAGATGTACTATTAGCACTGCTGAAGAGGCTGCTTTCTACACACACACACACACACACACACACACACACACACACACACACGCACGCACACACACACACGCGCGCGCGCGCACGCATACATGCAGGGCTTTCGGAGTGAATTAGCCAGCCAAGCTTATAGAGCAGCAGTGGCCTTTGGGGGGACGGTGGTAGTTTAGCAGCGATTCTCTGTCTGTCTCAACCATCTGGACACGAAGAGCAGGTGATAATGGATTCTTCTTGGTGTGCGTGTATGTGTGAGTACATTAATGTGAACAGATGTATGTGTTGTGTAAAGTCTTCAGAGCTTACCATGAGAATAGGAGTCAGGATTGAGCAGCCAGGTTTCTACACTTAGCACTTTTGTACTGAGGGCGTGTGAATGTTTGCGTGTGTGTGTGTGTGTGTGTGTGTGTGTGTGTGTGTGTGTGTGTGTGTGTGTGTGTGTGTGTGTGTGTGTGTGTGTGTGTGTGTGTGTGTGTGTGTGTGTGTGTGTGTGTGTGTGTGTGTGTTGTATGTTTCCCCCACATTTAATCGCTAATGCTGCCAACTGTGGTACAAACTCCAGCGAAGGATCCTGCAGCTCAAACTCCTGATCCCACTCCAATCAGATGTGATCACGGAGGCTTTCTGAACGCAGCTTTGAACTGGTGAGTTTTCATCACGGGAGCGTCACCGGGCGCCCAGCGGTATGTTTTCATTTTTTAAAATTTAGTCTAAGCAGAATAAACAGTAAACGAAACGGTTGCATCACAGCGTCTCATTCAGCGGCAGCACTTTCTCTCATTTGAAATTAATGAGCTTTCATCCGAGAGCCTCGTGTTTAACATTCGAGGGTTAACTCCCCCCCCCCAAATGTTTTCCAATCTGTGTGATGACGAGTCGGGCAAACTGTTAATGTGGATTTTCCCCCCCCCCCCACCAGTTGACCAGGAGAGGAGGGGCTGGGATAACACTCACAAGGCTGTGCTGACCTTCCATTTCACACCGTAATACTCCGATGACCGTCACGTGACCTGAAGGGCTCAAGTATATCATCGATGTGCGAACAACACTTTAAATATGCCCACCACTCTCCAGCAGCCGGTGATGAATTATTTCCAAACTCTCTGCAACATCTAAAGAGTTATTGCATTTATGCGGATCGAAAAGCTCCACGACAGCTGCTGTTGCGCACAAACAAAGCGGAGCACCACGACGTTATCGGAGCACACAGGAGCCATAACCTTTGTGAGTAAATACTCAAAATCATCACCTGATTTATGCAATATTTCATATGATCAGTTTCGTTTTCTCTGCGGCATCTGTGGGCCCATTGCTGAGTCTGACAGGCAATCGAATAGGAAAGGAGAGTCCCAAAGCGCAGGAAGCATCTCCGCTCGTAGCCTATTTCTTTTTCCAATACTGGTAATAAGCACTTGTGCGCGATATAATACATTTTAATACCACAGCATACCCTGATACTATACCGCTGCAACCTTTAGTGAGTACGTGTTTGTGTGTTGGGCAGTGTACCTCTGTCACGCCGCTGAGCCCGGTGTCGGGTTCGGAGGCTCGGACCTGCAGGGAGTGGAGGTTGTGGCCGCTCTCGTAGTCGACAGTCCGGGTGAGGCTGAGCGCGCCGCTCTCCTGGTTGATGCTGAACAGATTCCCGGGATTCACCAGCAGCATGTAGGATAGATTCTTCTTCTGGAAGGAGACGGCCTGAGCCACAGCGACTCTGCACGGACAAACACACGCACAGAGAAGCAGGAGTTAGAGGGGGGACAGTGTCCCAAAATCCGTCAACATTTTAAAATTAGAGATCACAGTTTTCTTCCTTAATTCCATCCACCGTGCATCCAGTCGTCTTTCACGTGTCTAGTGTTATTTTCTAGTACATGAGAGATATAGTGACATGGAAACATGGGAATTATACTTCTGTCGCAGTGACTTGAATGTAATATTATTAATCTTCTCATATTATTTTCTTTGGTTCCATTTCTGTTCTCATCATCTTGCACTGTGTTAAAGCACCTCCAGTGTCTTTTGTATGAAATGTGCTAAAGAGTATAAATAAACTTGGCTTGGCTTGCCCGCAGTGTAAACATGGCCACAGGTCAGTAGAAAGCTGCTCTACATTTCTGTTTCCAAACAGACTTATAAAGTGAAGAGGAGCTGTGACGTGCTGGTCAGGCTCCAGAGCTGCATTTAAAGTCTGAAGCCTTCATGGATTATTCTGAACTCAGAGACCATCGCAACCTGCCTAATCAATTTGATTAAAACACACACACACACACACATACACAATGAGAATCATCCACACGTGAGGACGTAAAAACACATAAAAGGGACATAATGGAAGCAGGGACACACACAGATGCACCACACACACTGCTCACAGGGTGGCATGGATACTTGGATATTAATACAATGTGCTTTGCGCCAGCAGCCCAGAGGGATTTGAACACACGCACACGCGCACGCACACACACACACACACACACACACACACACACACACACACACACACACACACACACACACACACACACACACACACACACACACACACACACACACACACACACACACACACACACACACACACACACACACACAAACTCCCCTTCATGTTTATCCAGACCTCGCTTTTAATAAATATTTGAATTTGTCACACTTTCAAATTCTCAGCCTCAGGCCACGCTCATACATCTGGGTCCTCTTCATCCCAACCCTCCCACCCCGTCTTTCTCCTCATCATCCCTCCATCCTCTTCTTCTTCTCCTCCCTCTTCCTCGCTTCTGTCGTCCCTCCACCTCGTCCTCCTCCTCCTCCTCCTTCTCTTCTTTTGTCTCGCTCTACAGGGCTCATCTTTTCACGCATCATATGACATGCAAAGCCAAGGAGCCGGCTGAGAGAAAACACACGCGCCCGCACAGACACACACACACACACACACACACACACACACACACACACACACACACACACACACACACACACACACACACACACACACACACACAAATGCCATTTCCACACTCAGTTTCTGAGTCAGTGGGATGTAAATGATGTTTCTGTAAATATGGACGACAGACACACAAACAGACACTTGTGCTAATAAACTCTACTAACACTACTAACACAAGACATAATATTGCATTTACTGATAACACAACCGTTTACAAAACCCTAACAGTACTATTAATTAATACACAAAAGACAAACAAACAATGAACTAATTCTTAATGTGTTGTAAAATACAGAACAAGAAACTGTACAAAGTATTTACTGAGTTGTACTATATATATATATATATATATATAATATATAATATATACCATAAACTATAATGGTTCGAGTATAAACTGTAAACATTATGGTCTGGACCTAAAAAACATGAGAAGTGATACAAATACTGTTAATAGTAAAGTATGTTTTGGGTTTTAAGGTGAGAAATTTGAATCACATCGGACCAACTAAACAAAAGCAGAATTGTCACAACCTGAAGACAGAACGTTTTGGACTTCATCTTAAAAAAATTTAAAGCGTGTTTGGGTTTTAAGAGTTGGATTCATGGATGTTCACCCTTTAAAACAACACAATCCACTTGCCAAACGATAGGATTGAACAATCCTGCAAAACTCTGTATTACATCCAATTATGACAGTTATTTAACTAATTACTCGTGAATCATTGACAAAAAGTTATGATTTTATGTTTGAAGACTGACTGAGGTGGAAAAAGATCCGGGTTCACAGGAGGTTGTTGTTTTCTAACCGTCAAAACCCACTAAAGGCAAAAACATTTGCTGCAGCAATATGTTTTCTGTCCATTTTGTCGGAAATGATTATGATTCTCTCATCTTTGGTTGCCCTTGCTTGAAGTGCAGCCCCATAATAAAAGACATTTCTGTAAGATGTCAACTCACTTAAAGAACTTAAAACATCTGCTGCTAACGTCTTGGTGCCAGATATGACAGAGCACCTTCAGAGGTCTTGTAGAGTCCATATATTTGTGGGATCGAGCTGTTTTTTTGTGCCATGTGAAGGACCAGCAGCATATTAGGCAGGTGGTCGTACATCACAGGGCATACAGTACCTTCTTAGTTGGTCTGGAACCACACACGTCATAATATAGGAGGTAAGAGATTGTGAGACTCACGGTTGGCCGACAGGTGTGTTCTCCGGTACATTCAGGGAGTAGGTGGAGTTAGTGAACTGCGGTGGTCTGTAGCCGGCGAGGATAGCCACAGTGGTCGGTGCGCCTTTACGACCGTGCCCATCCACTGCCTGCACCCGCAGCAGGTACTCCTTACTGGGGGTCAGAGGTCGTCCCGTTGTCCTGATCTCACCGGAGCGACGGTCCACCTCGAAGCAATCCTCACCACCTTCATGGTGAGGGAGGAGAGGAATGAAGAGTTTTAATAAAAGTTAGGGTGACACCTTTGTTAATTAGTCTGAAGATTATTACTTGTCAAATATTCTGATGAAAACAAACATTGTAGAAATGTTTATTTCTGTTGCTCTTTTGCAGACTGAAAATGTAACTTCGTATGATGAAAAAAAAAGAAGCAGAATAGTGTTTCTTCTAAAATGTTGCCGTCAGAAAACGTGTTCAACCATTTAAATGAGTATCTGTTTAAGTAAATGAACCAATGGGAGCTCCATCTAAGTGTTGAGGCGGTCATCAAGAGGCAACCAGCAGTGATGTCCTCTATTGGTTTGTGAAATGCCGTTTGGAAACCTGAAGTTCGGCATTTTGGGTAACCGTATTTGGACGAGCTGGGGAGGAAGATCTGACTGAGAACCCGAGGACATCTATACTGGAAACCTGACTGCACCCAAGGCATGTCAATCAAACCAGGGACGTCCCAACGCACACCTCTCTTTAAGGCCTAATATCTACTTAATTATGTAATTATTTTCAGAAGAACCACCACAACACTGATCAGAGGGAGTGGATTTAGCCAATGACAAGATAAGGACTTGTGGAAAAACTTGACTGAATTTGTATTTTATGCGAGAATTTGACGCTTTTTGAATGGGAGTCTTTGGGAGCCAGAGGTTTTTTGGAGACAGCCCGTAGTGGCCCTCAGTGGTATTGCACTTTTATTCACTTCTGCGTTGGCGTGGTAAATTTGTATATACAGTTTGTGGTGAACATGTAAACAAGTATCAGTTAGCCTTTTAACTTTTCCATGAGGCTATAATCTATAAACTAGACATGGACGGATGGACAGAGTAGAGTCACAGCTGTCCAATTATAAGAAACCAAATAAGGCAAATTGAGGCTGGAGGGATGCTGTGTGTGTGTGTGTGTGTGTGTGTGTGTGTGTGTGTGTGTGTGTGTGTGTGTGTGTGTGTGTGTGTGTGTGTGTGTGTGTGTGTGTGTGTGTGTGTGTGTGTGTGTGTGTGAGCTGGTTAACACTCTTTGAAGACTCAGAAGAGTGGATTCATTTTCACCCATGTCCCCGACGGGTGACGAGAGAGAGAGAGAGAGAGAGAGAGAGAGAGAGAGAGAGAGAGAGAGAGAGAGAGAGAGAGAGAGAGGGAGGGAGGGAGGAAAGAGCATTAGATTGGAGGGGAAAAAGAGACAGAGGGAAAGCAGGAGAAAAGCAGTGATGGAAAGATGGAAAGGAAAAGAAGAAGAAGAAAAGGTCGTGAGGCAAAAAGAGAAGAGAGTGAGTAAGAAGTGAGATAACAAAGATATGGGGAGGTGAACGGAGGATGGAAGGAAGGGAAGGAAAGCGAGAAGAGAAAGAAAAACAGCAATATGAAAAGATATGTGAGCAGAAGACGAAGAAGGAATGATGAAAGGAAGAAGTGGGGAAGTAAGGATGGATGGATAAGAAGAGGGATTAAGGCAGAGAAAAATCCCCAGCTGTTGACCAGAGGGTTTTGAACCAACAGCTGCATCCAACCTGCCAATCATCTCCTCCCGCTCTATTTGTGGAGATTCTTTCGGACACGAGTTTGTCTGAGTCTCACTGAAAAGAGTTCCTGTTTGTTGGTGCAGGTGGGATTTCAGTATTAAAACTTTTCAAGGTCTCTTTTATTGTCTCACTTGAACAACATTTTAAATTAAATTTAGAGGCAAACGATCTTATTCTCTTTTTTTGTGAGAGTAAGACAGGAATCTCACTGATTAAAAGGATACATCTTACCTTATGTACAACTGACCAGTTGAAACCTACAAATACCGGACAAACCAGACACCAAAGTCGATTCAACTAACTTGCACAGATATTTTAGTCTTTGACAGTCTGGAGGGATCATGAACCTCACAACATTAAGTTGTAGAGTCAATGATTGAAAAACCACTGGAATTCTGGACATAGAAGACCCTGAAAATTCTGCAAAAATAGAAAATGCTGCATGTTCTCGCATATAAACAAACATGGAGAGCGAGTTTGGGTGATGGAGATGTGTGTAAGACTGTAGAGGCTAAAGAGGGAACCGGAAACAAAAGCTAACTTTAGGTAAAGCTGTCGTCCATGGCCGACACACAACAACTAAAGGGGTGGGTGACTGATGTCTTTATGAGGACGTCTCAGTCCCATCAGGAAATACATATATAATCGTATCTCTGCTTTAAGGACTGAGGTCATAACGTCCAATCATACATGACATTATGGCTGTAAAGACTTTTTACAAAACCCCTTTTCTTTATTGTGACTCCATCATTTTGTAAAAATGAAAAGACTTTTGTTCCTTCTTTAGTAATGTGTGCCAACTAGTATAATAAAGATGAATGCAGAAGCTTTTCTAGAAACAAAACTATTTCATAACTTTCCTTACAGCATTGTGAAAGCACAGTGATTTGGACGCGCAGACTTTTTCAGGAAGCATTTTTCCTCAACTGTAAAAAACAAACTGAATTTAACATCTAACTGGTAAAATGCTATTAATGCCACTAACTGTGTCACACACTGTGCGTATATATTTTCATATTGGCATGAAGTTCAAATCTGTTTTTAATATAAATTATTGGATTATTCGTTGGTACACATGTAGTCACATTACGCCAAAGGGAAGTCAGAAGCTTTTAATATGAAAGCATTAGAAATTAGCTCTCAAAATATCTCCTCTACTCCTTCATCCTCCATCCTCCTCCTTTTCAGCTAAAAAAAAAAAAAAAAATTAAAAAAAAAAAAAAATCCACAGCCACCGGCGCCCATCCACCCACCCGTCAACTCTCCCACTCGCTGCCTCTCCAGAGACTTTTCTATTATTCCCGAATCTGGGAGCTTTCTTTGCCCTAGGGAGCGATTAACAGCGCAGCTCCATGCCATTTATGCGCGTTTTTCTCTCCCTCTCCCACTTTACGATAATTGAAATTCAACAAGTCAAATTTTATTTATAAATCGCTCCTTTGAACAAAACAGGTTTGTCACAGAGTGCTCGGCAGAGCAGCAGCGGACCTAATTACAGATATAGGCAGGAGATAAGAGCCGGAGCAAACAGATAGAAGGGTTCAGGAAAAATCGACTGGAAAAAGAGGGAGGTTTCACTGTGGTAGGTACTAACAAAATTGACGGATTGCGTAAATAACCGAAAAGTGAGTTGAATTTGGATTTCAAAGAACTTTTGCAGTGTTTTGAACTTCATTTTTCAAGACTGAAGGTTTTTATATATGTATTTATCTCAGGGCTTCTATTCCGAGGGCTGTGAGCACTCTGTGCTTATAATGCACAGGCTACTTACTGGACATAAGTATGTGGACACTAGAGCTGTTTATGTAATGGTTGAGCATTATTCAAAAAACAATTAAGATTTCCCTTCATTAAAACCAAGGTGCGTAAACCAGGGAAAAAAACAAAAACAAAGATAAGGGCATCCGCATACTTTTGACCGTGCAGCTTTAATCATTATATGCTTCATAATCATGTTCATATAGCTCTTAATGCATAAATGAAAAGTAAAAATACAACAGTCAAATTAAACATAACTAAAACACTCACCATCCAACAGGAGGAACTGGGCTTGTCCCGGCGTACCGTCTCGTTGCCGAGCCGACAGTCGGTAAACGATGGAGCCGGGTGTGGCGTCGGGGCCGATGGCGCACAGGTAGGGCGAAGGAAACATCGCCCACTGCAGGTCAGCCTGACTGGGCATGCTCAGAGTCAACCTGCACAGGTACCACTCTTCACCTGGAGCCGAGAAGAAGAGGAGAATTACCGATCACGTGTCTTAAAAATGAGATTATCATGGCGCACCTGGGAACATTGCTGTCTGCTGTCAGCTCGTGCACAACCGGTTCACCGGCGGCCAGCTGCTGCTGGAAATACCCGGAAGGACCCGACTTCAACTGCGCCACGAAACCAAAACTCAGACGACAAGAGGCTAAAAAGTTTTGCAGAACTGAGGAGGTGAAGGTACTACTTTGTGTACTATTGACAATTTTAGCCTCGATTCCTCCTTTTATAGGTCATCCTTTTTTTTTTTTTTTTAAAGACGTAGTAGCACAGCACTTCACAGCAGAATGAGGTTTTAAACTGCGTGCATCAATGTTTTTCCGCTTTTTTTATTTGAACGCTGCTTTACAAAAATCTATAGATTTGCGTATTTGAGTTGCCGTTTCCGCGCCGTAACCATCTGCTACTGTTGTCTCGGCTTTGCAGCCGCGAAGCTTGTTAGCTAAACCAGCTCCACTCCTTCAGACGCGCGGCGGGGAAAAACCTCGTAGCTCTCAGCCAAAGGGGACGAGGTGACATTTCTCTACAAACATCTGTGGTTTTTTTTTTTTTTTTTTTCTTCTTCTTCTTCTTCTTCTCGCGTTTCATCGCCGCCTCGTTGCTGGAAAAGACAAAGAGCGAAGGAGTGACGGGGAGGAAGAGAGAGAGAGAGAAAAAGAAACGAAGTGGCTCCACCAAAATAAAACAACAAAACTTTCAGAAGATCACACAGCCGCACGCAGCGGGCGCTCTCGTTCGCCCAGTCAAAAATACACACGGATGTACACGCCGCACACGTATGTTTGTCTGCATTTACGACTCGACTCTCTTTCTTTATGTTGTTTTTTTTTCTTTTTTTTCCCCGCGTCGTCTGGTTCTGAGGAGGGATTTGTTCGGTTTGAAGGTGCTCCGGCATCTCGCTGTTGTTTTGGCTTCTGTGTTGTTTCACAGCGACGAAGGAGACAACAGCCCGAACAAGAGGAAACTTCATTTCAGAGAGACCAAAGAAGAAGAAGAAGAAGAGAGGGTGGGTGGGTGGGTGGGGGGAGGAGGAGGAAGAGGAGCAGGAGGAGGTGAAAACAAAACAGCGTCTACCTCTGTTTCTGTCTTTTTATATCATCTCTGAGGGTCTGTCAACAAAACTGAGCGCGAGAGAGGGAGGGAGAGGAGACGGGGAAGAGGAAGAGGAAGGGGAAGAGGAAGAGGGCAAGGCGAGAGCTGAAGAAGCAGAAAAGATAGAAGCAAGAGAGGAGGAGGAGGAGGAGGAGGAGGAGGGAAATGAAGGCAAACTGAAGGAGAAGAAAAAGGAGGTGTATGGGTAGGAGGAAGATGAGAAGGAGCAACGAGGTTATGAATGAAGGAGTTAACCAATGAGAGAAAAGAACGAGAGACCGGTCGCAGTTTGCGTGAAATAATTACACCCCTTCGTGGAGCTGTAACCCCGAGAAACCTCAAGACACAGACACGATGCACGTATTTTTAGACTCGGTGCGAGGTGCACTTTTATCTCTGAGCCTCCATCACAAATAAACGTCCACAAATCGGCTTAGAGTCCCAGAGAAAAGACGCCGCCTGTGACTCCGGGGCTCGAGAACACATCCCGGTTTTAAAGTTTTTCTTCAGTGTCAAACTAATCCAGTGAGAACTCTTGTCGGCGCATTCATAACAGCTAATTTGGCGTGCTGTCAAATTTGTGCCAATTAGCCAAAATGTCAACAAAAATCAGCTTAAAAACACGAGGCCATCGTCGCAGCCCGGGGCGCTACCCATCGTCTGCGTGACAGCAGAAATCTTCACGTTTACGTTCCGCAAAGGATTATGGGAAATGTAGTTAAAAAAAAAAAAAAAAAAAAAGTACAAATAAAAGTTGCTCTTCGGTAGCCTACTTTTGGCGTCTCCGTATACTTTTTAAACATTACTAACGCTAAGAATCTCCCATCATCATGATTTTAATACATCCGGGGAAAAAAAAAAAAAAAGAAGAAAAAAATGCAGACAAACTGTCCTTAACATGTATAATATCATATTATATTATATGCAAATGAATGCCATTTCTGAGAAGGCTTTCTTAATGTGAAAATTATAATATATGCTACACGAGCTAATACATGCATGCAGGGACTCTACTGAACGCCTGGAAACAAAGAGAGAAACAAATGAGCAACTAAAAAAAAAAAAAAAGGTTAAGAGGAGGAGGATGAGGTGATAATGAAGAAGAAGAAGAAGAAGAAGCCTTCCAGCTCAGCGCTCCTCCGTCTTCTTCTACGTCGCCGGTCGTCAGTAAGCGCCACAAAATCCTGAATAATCACATCTATTTCTGTCTGTTGTTTTACATATGCTGCGCTGCGGGGCGCGTATGAAAGTGAAATGAAATCCGTCCCATTATCATGATAAACATCAACATGTTCAGATGCGGCGCCAGCGGTCAGCACATGTGTCAACCCAGGCAAAAAAAAATACAAAAAAATAATAATAATAATAATAAAAACTCCACCCGTCTGTATGGGAACACACACATCCAGGAAGGGGAGGGAGGAAGCAGAGCTGTCAGCTGGACAAAATGTATCCGTCGTACCTCCAGGCAGACAAAAGGTCACTGACATCAGAATAATGACATTTAATTAATGCTGTGTTAGGATACAGTAAGGAGTCTGAGCGGAGTTCCTCTACCTCTGGTTCTTCAGCACGAGCGTTACTGAGCTGAACGCAAATTAAATGTTAAAAAGTGGGGGTCGTAAGGGATTTAAGGACGAGGCATTTAAGCGTTCACACCAGCAGACGGAGAGCGTGCTGGACTCCGCGTTACAGAATGACTCTGCTATATTGAGAGTGTTGCATCGTGGGTGGTCGAAGGTTATTTTGACGAGTCGTGTAATGTGTTTTGCTGCTTTCCTGATGACTGACAACAAGTCAAAAGGGTCTCCCACCATCTTTACAGCAGACAAAGGACAGGCAGCGAATCGTCTGTCAGGCGGCCAAGACTGTCACAGGATGTCACGACGAGGAGCTCAATGAGATCTGACTGCCAGGGAAAATAATTTTGACTGCTTGAAAAGGATGACAGAAGACTAGAGAATGGGACTGAGGAACAGAAAGAATCAGCTGCCATGCATTTGGGCAAACAACACCAACATGGGATATACCATGGAGGCATTTTATGTTTCATTTTAAGAGGCTTCAAAGATGAACACGGCATAATTGTCGAACGGGGAATTTTTCTCAAAAGACGGAGGAATAAAGTGTCTTAGAACAAAAACACTTTGACTGTCTTTTAGTGCAGATTTTTTTTTTTTTTTTTTTGATTTTATACACTTTATTAATCCCCGAGGGGAAATTTCTTCACTACAGCAGGGGGGCTCTCAGGGGGGAGATGCTGCAGCAGGCTGCCACGACCGCGGCGCCAGGTAACCTGACCTGAAGTGCATGTTTTTGGATGATGGGAGGAAGCCGGAGAACCCGGAGAGAACCCACGCAAGCACAGGGAGAACATGCAAACTCCGCACAGAGCAAATTCTATGAGCTAATGGCTGTGATGTAACGATCACAGTCGTGCTCCCCAGAGGATGAACCTTTCTGGTTTGGTATGGAGAATGTCAAGATTGACTTTAAACACTACTTTAACCAAAACCCCAATCTCTCCTCAACCTTAATCAATGTGCTTTTGCTGCCTAAACCACAGACGGGAGCCTCCTTGAATTCAGGCTTGTGAGTCCAGCTGTTTGTCCGCGTACCATTTACCTTGACCACTTGGATGCAATTCATAACAACAAATAAATAATAATAAAATCCAGAGAGCAAGTATGTTGCACCTAAACGTAAGCGGGAAAACAATTGAGTTGTGTCGAGATGTAATTTCTAGAACACCCGGATGCCAGAGGATGAAGCCTTTTGACCTAATGACCCATTGACCTCTACTCTGGCACCACCCTAAGGTAAGCGCCGTAACGAATAAACAACACGAAAATGCAAAATACTCTTGTGCGAGCATTGTGCGTCAAAACTAATCACACCAGCAATGCAAAAAAAATAAAAAATGAAGAATTCAACATCATCCAGTGACGAAAATCTTTTTCTGCTCCTCCTCACTCGACAAAAGAAGCGGAGATTTCGGTTTGTTAGTCAGATCTGCTGCGACACAGCTGCCTGCTTACTACCAACTCTCTGCGATGTTACTTTGTCATTGAGATTGTTGTCTTTCAAATGTTTGACGCCCTTTGTCATAAAACACTGGATGACTGGAGACACACACAATCAAAAATGTCATTAGGAGTTGTGATGTGGTGTCAGCTCCGCTTCCAAACAATGACGTCCTTGCAAAACAAAAGTCACTTTTTCAGCACACAATATTTGTATTCTGTGTGAAAATACTCAATAACTAAATTTGAAACAGTATATTGACCTGTGAATGAATGCATGAAAAAACGCCCCCCCCCCCCCCAGTGTGTAAATACCTTATTGCTGTAAGAACAGCTCAATGTACCTACATGTTGTTTGTGCTGTAGTTCATTAGACTGTATTCATGGGCCTGTGTTGCCGACCATCAAATTTGGGGGATTTTTTTTTTGTAGTTGTTGTTATTTTTAGTTTTCCCACATTAAACTGCAATAAGTTGTCATCCTGTGAGGGATCTGTTGTCTGTTCTCTCGCCCCGCCCGGCTGAAGAACAGAGTTCAGCCTCTGTCAAATGCAGCGCTCCATCGTATCCTTCCACTCTGCCTCCTCAGCACAGGAAATGCGGCTCGCAGCCTGAACGGCGTCCTGATCCCCGGTGCGAACCGCTGAGCTCGGGACAGAACTCAATGAACACATGCATGCATGCATACAAAAAAATGCAGAGGAACGCCCGGCTCAGGGCGGCAGCCGGCCCGGAGCGAGGAAGAGGAGTGGAAAACGGAGACGGGCCGAGAACCTGAACGCTTAGCAGTCATTTCCACACAGGGATGGATGTGTTCGTCCTCTCAAGCATGACATCATTTTTCTAGGTTCATCCACATCTCGGCCCGGCACGAAGTGAGTGTGAAACAATGTCCAGACCTTTAAGTGAGTTTCTGTCTTTATTTCTGTTTTGTCAGCTTTTAGTTAGCTATGCATTTTTTATTCGCCGCGGTGATTCTGACAACTCTCCAGGCAGGTTTGGATGTATTTCCGTTTTTTCTGGACTGTTTAACCAGTTGAGAACACACGAAAAAACATCTGAAAATGAGCTTCATTTTGTTCTGCTCGGCTTTTCATCCATTACTAATTTCATCCCTCCGCTTCCAACCATAACCCCCCTGTGTTTTAGGGTAATTTTCCTCTCATCGGTTGGATTAAATTTTCACTGGCAATGAACTGCACCACAGTTGTTTTTTTTGTGTTAGAGCAGTGAGTTACTTTACTGAACTGCGAAGTAAAGAAATGGACTTCAGTGTCATTGATCTTACCTGAAGAAACAAACTGAACTGAAGGAGGAAATACTCTCTAAACAAGCCAGCTGTCAACTTCAATGAAGAGGCTGCATTTAAAATATCAACAGACACTTTGGTATCTCTCATTCAGTCTCTCATGGTCCAAATATTTTCTTATTCCAACTGATGGCTGAAAAGAGTGGAAACCGCCCACACAGATGAACTTTAGCCAGCAGCAGTGAAATCTAAATCAGTGAATTTTAACCATAGACTGGGCATATAAAACTGGGCGTAGCTTCCGGCTCTGAAAAATGAGGCCAATGCGGAAGTGCCTTTAGCTGCGATACCACCGAGGGCCACTAGAGGTTTGCTCCAAAAAGTCTCCGGCTCTATTGACTCCCATTCAACTAGTCTCATAAAATTCTCAGTTATTTCATGTTGCAAGCTAAAGTCGCACCTCCTTATTAGTTTTCTGGCGGTCCATATGAAAATAATCCTGTCATTTATTATAAAATAAGCTTTAAAAAGCCGTGTTTTTGGAGGCGTGTCGGTTTGGTCGACAGGCCTGCGGTGCGGTCAGGTTACGGCTATCGGTGAGCGAGACGTAGTATCGCCGGGTTTCCAATCAGATCGAGTCGGATTTAACGTTACTATCTGTTACTATGTTACAGTAACTAGTGGAGACAATGGGCTAAACTCAAACTGCAGTTAACTAAAATCTCTGCTCATGTGCAACATCTAAATATTTAACCACTGTGCTTCTAAATATGAGGCTGATATTTGCTGGATCAAACAGTCCCAGAGGGGCGACAGGATCAGCCTTAGCATTCAAAGGGGCTGGGGGGGGGGGGGGGGAGGGGGAGTAGAGGGGAGGGGGAAAGAGAGTGGCGCCTGCCAAATGCATAGAGGCACCAACCGTCATTCATGTGCCAAGACGATAAGATACTCCACGATAACACAAACAAGAAAAAAATATTTTCGACCAAGTAAAGTTGAAATACAGTACAGCAGTGTTGCGATGCAGGAAGTCCCAGCTGGACGTCACCGCAGAGAAACCGGGAGAGCTGATGTTTGCAGGAGAGATGCCACACTTTTATTTTATTTTATTTTTAAATCTGTTTCTCTAAATTCCCTCTCCTCCATCCTCCTACTGTCATCTCCACTACTGCGCCTCTCGTATACATGTAGGTCCCTGCCGAACAGCTGTCACATTGCTGTATGTTGGTTTCATGCGAACCCCATGTTTGCCACGATGCATTTCTCCCCCAGTCCTATTTTGAGAAAGAAGTTTTCTACAGGAACATTTTAATGTACATCGAGTATATATTATGTATATATTATGTATATATATATACATATATA